>NC_092414.1:15555608-15700608 GCF_040894005.1 Engystomops pustulosus
ACTCACGCGGCCAATCCATCGGTTTAGTTTTAGGTGATGTCTGTTCTCTGCGGAGGCCCCCGCCCTACAGTTCTCTGGGATCGTGTGGACATTATTATTTTTTTTTTCTTTTTTGCATTTTATTGTTCGATATTGCACTGACCGAAGTCTCCACCCCCTTTTTGTCCGCCATCCAATAAAATTCTCTGGGTTACCCAGAAGACTCTTTGCTCCCTCTCTCTCTGTGGGGTCCATCGTGAATACAGTCAGAGAGGTTCTGCTTTGTTGTTAGAAATGAAAATGTTTTTTTTAATTGTCTGTAAATCTAATAGCCCCGCCCATGAGGAGCTCTATATTTAAAGGATCTAACAATGAACACCCCAAGCAGTTGTGGCGGCAGCTTCACACCTTTCCCCGAGAACAGCGCCGTGCATTGTATAGTGACCGTTCTTGGTATTGCAGCTCAGTGCTTAATAGGTGGAATGGACTTGTGGGCGGAGCAAGATAAAACAAATTCTATTGGCTCCTCCCAAATGTTCTTCTCGGTCTAGAACCCCTCCTTGCTTTGTTTGAGGGGGTTATGTCCCATCTCCTGACATATTTTGCCAATTTTCCCCAACGATTCCAAAGATTTTTTTTTTTGTCATTGTCGCCCCTCTGTTGTAACTCCTGGAAAAGTTTGTATAAAGTGATTATTGCCGTGCTGTCAGTACTAGAAGGTAAGGAAATATCCTCGGCTATGGGGGGAGGGGTAGCTGTGCGGTCGTCGTTGTTACATTTCCAGGCGGAATACCAGAGGAACATCACAATATCGGTCTCTGTGGGTGGAATGACCTTTATTAATTGTGCAACTAAATATTTGAAAGTAAAATCCCAAACCCATGAATCCAGGGTAATTTGTACTGGACAATTAAAGGAAAATTCCAGGAGGAATAACAGAGGAATATAGATCAAATATAGGTGATATGCCCTTTAGCTGTCCAGTGCAAATATATAATATCGGAATAATGGATTTGGGATTTTTTTCCCCCCCAAATACAGTTGTTCTGGATTATTGAAGGGGCGATCCCAACCAAAATGTTGAAGTCCATCTGTTATTCCTCCTGAAACGTTTAAGAATTGATAACTATTACTCCCCAGGCCAAGAGTATGTGCTTACAGGTTAGTACTGTCAGCACAGAGTATGTAAGGAACACCTCCCGCCGATGGGCAACACCCATTTGTCACTTTAGTCAAGCATTTCCAGGAGGAATAACAGAGGGGACGCTGTATAAGTCTCCATGGGCGGGGATAGAGATTTCCATTTATATTTAGGGATTGTCCCCCCCTCAGAGGCAGCTGCATGTTTAGTGGTTTGGGGGGGCCAGGGGTTTCCCTTTCTAAAACAAAGAAACTTTATTGCTGCACATGTGAACATTGTTGCGCGGTCCCTGCCTGTTATCGAGGTCACGTCGGGAGGTGACGTAGGAAGCGCTGCCCGTGTGCCTCCCGTGACACGTTGTATGTTCTGTGTCTGTGCTTTATCGTTGTAAATAAACTGGTCCTGCAGAACGACCTCCGACCTCGTGTCCTCTATCCCCCCCCCCCCAGTCCTACAGGGCGATCATCCATCTGGTGAATGCAAAACCCTGTGTGAACTCTAGGTGGCGCTGTTATATAGACATAACATCAGTAGCCAGAGCCTGAGAACCAGCTGCCCCTCCAGTGCCAGGGAGCCTGCCAGCCCGTATTGTGGTATGTAAGGACCAGCCGCTCCCTGATGTTCTCTATGGGTCTTGCCTGAGGCTATAGTGGGTTGTCCTGCGGAAAAAATTATGAATCTAATACACAAGTTTGTGTTTGCGGATGTGTTTATTTAGTTTTTTTGTTTGTTTTTTTTCATTCCCCCCCCCCCCTCCCCAATTTCCTATAGGCATCAGATTTGCACTCTCCCAAAAAGACTTCTGTGTAAAGAGAGCACGTGCGAAAAAAAAAAAATGTAAGTCCCATTCACTTTAAAGGAAATTCACCATGAGAATCCATCCTGATAAACCAGGGACATTACTCATAGATCCGGGCACCGGGACTGTGGTAATCTTCTTATATTTGTTATCCGTGGCCTCCTGCCTTCTAACCTCAATGTATACTAATGAGCCTGAAGGGCTCTGGGGCGGGAAGTGTTACCAGAATCCCTCTGTGCTATAGCTTTACAGGCTGTTACAATGAGCAGAGCAGGTTACTTCCCCGCTGTTAGATTTACACAGGAAGAGAGCAGTGTAACAGCCTCTGAATCTGAGATGCTCTGGTAAAGCCCCAGCGTTTAAGCATCATTTAACGCATTGATATTAGAAGGAAGGAAGCCATGGATGACAAATATTAGGTTACCACAGTCTCGGTGCCTGGATCTATGTCCCTGGATTATCAGGATGGATTTGGGAGATTTCCTTTAATACAGCTACCGACACCCATTGTGGAAAATCTGCTGTTTTTTAAAGGGGTTGTCCCATTTCGGCAAATTTAATGTTATTGGTTATGTTATAAATAGTGATACAATTTACCAATCTACTTTCTGTATCAATTCCTCGTGGTTCTCTAGATCTCTGCTTGCTGTCCTTCTATAGGAAGCTTCTATGTTTACTTCCAGTGGATCTAGAAAACGGTCGGGAATTGATACAGAAAGTATACGGTAACATTTTGTAGAACTTTTTATGGTAAAAACATTAATTTACTGAAATGGGAATATTCCTTTATTACATTTTGCGTTACAGTGAATGTGATTGGGGGAAAAAAAAAATCAGGTATGATTAAAATAAAATGATTATCGCTTTTATTGATTATTACAGGTTTTTTTTGTTTTTTTTCTCACCTTGAAGCGTATGCGCATGTGAAAATCTGCACAATGACGTCAAATCTTACTCGAAATGACGTCTGATAAGGTGAAACAAGAAATAAAGATACAGCATGTAAATTCTCATCAAAAACGCACAAAAAACTGGATATTTATAAATCAGGTGTCATGAAAATCTGTGTCAAATATGCATAAAAAATTTGCAGTTTTTGTGTATGTTTGATGCAGATTGTGCCTAGTGTTTTTTTTTTTTTTTTTTGTGTGTTTCACTTGATCATTTCAAGCAAAAATCTGGTTTGGCGGAGATTTGCTGCAGCTTACACCCGCCCATTTGTAATGCAATGACTGAGTTTCACCTTTTTGAATTATTTCTTTTAGTTTTTACTGATATTTTAATTTTATCGAGAAGCTCTTGTATGTGATGACATGAGATCACAGCAGCCTCCATGGAGGAGGGGGGGGGGGAGGAGTAATGTCTATGGAGCTGGCTGTGATTTCATGTGATCAGATACATACATGAGGTAGACTTTGTAAATGTTAGTGGGTAAAGGACCTTAGAAGACATCACCATGGTCACATGACATAGTGCTGAATAGGGAGGAGCTGCTGAACAGGACACACCCACTCCAACTCCTGCTAGAACTGGCTGTACGTTGGTGTAATATAACACAAAGTTGATTTTATGGGGATGAGAGAAACAATTTTGAGCTAAAAGGAGGGGGTCAGTTTATAGGGCTCCATCACTAGCTGCATTTGTTAAAAATGTAGCAACAGGTTCACTTTAAAGGCAATTTGCATATAATTAAGATCAAAGTTTTGTAGGACTTTGTATTTGTTCTGGTAAAGTAGGGCTGAGGGTGCAAGTATGTGACATCTCACTCGTTTACCTATTAAAAAAATATGACTATATGAGCAAATATGACTCTTCTCACCTGAAGGAGTCTCTTCTGACTCCCCTATTATCTGCTCTATAGCACCTAGAAGCATTCTTTATATATCATATTAAAGATCTCATCTTTCAGATACACAACCAGAGATACAGGTGGTTAAAGACATAGCTGTAGATAAAAGATCCAGTTCACGCCTATTGCTTCCTATCATGTCCAGTTTTGTAGCTACCAGCACCATAAGCCTGGTGTGATGTGAAAGATGAAATCTTTAATATGACACCAGCATCATGTTTCTAGGTGCTATAGCACAGATAGTAGTGGAGTCTAAATTTACACTACTCCTTGACCCATCTCATGTAAAAATGAGGTGTGAAGAGTCATATTTTCCCAACTTTGAAGGAGATGTTTTATAGGTGAATATTTCATCCTCTACTGTATAGGAGTAGTAGTTTGGTGGTGGTGGTGGTATAGTCTGGTGCCAAGATCCCTTTAATGAGAGGATGGAGAAGAAGGAATTGCAGGCTTTTTCTGTGGTTTAGCAAGGGGTGCATGTACTCCCCCGAGTCATAGGGCCCCTATGAGACCTGCACACCCTGCAACCTCATGGAAGGCACTTGATACCCCCCCTATTCAGGGAGTAAGTACATGTCCTGCTTCCTCCCCCCCCAGTGCTTGACTACTTCTCTTGTATGACCATGTGCATTACAAAAAAACATGGCCGACACCCAGACATCACAGCGTGACCGTCCGACAACTTCTCTCTCCCACCCAAAAATTTCTCGCCAATAACGTGTGACCATAAAAATATAGAGAGATTTATTATTTTGTTATACGATATCATCGAATTCACATAATAAAGAAAATGTCAAAAGCAGCAATTCAACAACATAAAGGAAACAAAAACAATACCAGAACCTTCCTCCAGGGCGGCGATATCCAGAAATGTGTTACTACAACCCACAGCGTGCAGAGAAGGGAGGAAGGGGCGCATGCTGGGAGTTGTAGTCAGATGGATACGCCCACAGTGGGACGGGTTCTGGGTCACGGGGTTTGTAGGATTCCCTTTCCGTTCTCTGGTAACGACCCCATGTGCACAGAACGGGTGCAGCAACCGAACCATCGAGATTGTGAGACACAGGACGGGAGGGGGAGGAGCCTGATAACATTCCCAGGATCGGGTTACACAGTGTTACAGCCCATATATACAGTTAGTACAAAGTAAAAAGTTTGTGACCCCCCCTCCACTCCTCCCATGGCTTCTCTATGGGGTTGACCGTCTTACACTAGATTGCAGGGCATTGGATTAAAAAAAAAAATATATATATATTAATGCCAGACATCAAAAAATAAATATAAGCCTGTAGGTTTTTAATATATATTTTTTTGTTAGTAGCAGCAGGACTGTGAAAAATGGATGCATGCTCCAGGATTGACGTGGGGAGGGGGAAACCTGTCCTTACACTGCTCTGTTCTGCATCTCTGTAGGTATTGTACCGAGAGAGGTGTAAATCAGACCTTTGTGCATATTAGTAGCAGCAGGACTGTGAAAAATGGATGTCACATTATCTAATTCTGGAATATAAATCCAAATATCACAGTCCTGCTGCTACTAACAATATACACAGAGATATTGTCACTGGAGAGATGTGTAATCAGACCTTTCTATGTGGTTTGTAGCAGAAGGACTGTGAAAAATGGATGTCACATCTATCAAATGCTGGATTTTAAAATCCAAATATCACAGTCCTGCTGCTACTTACAACATACACTAAAGTTATTAGCCATGGAGAGATGTACAATTAGACCTTTTTGTATGTTGTTAGTAGCAACAGGGCTGTTAAAAAGGGATTCATATCCCAGGATTGTGCTGAGGGGATGGGCTGTAAAGCAGTTCCATTCATAGGGCTCTGAGCACAGCAGTGTGAGGACACACCCCTAGTACTGTACTGTACTCAATCCTTTTATCACTGTCCTGCTGCTACTAGCAACACAGAGAAAGGTCTGATTACACATCTCTCCAGGGACAATAGATTATACAGCTCTTTTAAAAAAAAAAAAAAAAAAAAAAAAATCAGATCTCCCTGTGGTGTTAGTAGCAGCAGGACAGTGAAATATGGATTTATATTCCAGCACTGTAGGCGTGTGTCCTCACACTGATGTACAGGCAGTCCCCAGGTTACGTACAAGATAGTTTCTGTAGGTTTGTTCTTAAGTTGAATTTGTATGTAAGCCGAAACTGTATATATTATAATTGTAGCTCCAGACAAAAAAATTTTTTGCCCCACTGACAATTGGAGTTTAACATTTTTTTACTGTAATGAGACCAAATATTATCAATAAAGCTTCATTACAGACACCTTACAGCTGATCATTGCAGTCTGGGACTATAGTAACATCCAGAGAGCTTCACCAGACGTCACAGGGAGCAGAGGAGTCTGTCTTTAACTAGGGGTCGTCTGTAAGTCGGGTGTCCTTAAGTAGGAGACTGTCCGTACTCCTAGAGGGGAGGGTCTGTGAAGCAGTTCCATTCAGAGGGCTGTGAGCACAGCAGTGTCAGAACACGCCCCCATTGTTGGAATATAAATCCATATTTCACAGTCCTGCTGCTACTAACACACACACAAAGCTCTGATTACACATCTCTCCAGGGACAATAAGATTAAAAATTGTAAGATTAAAAAAATAAATTGAATTTAGGAGCCCAATGAACAAATAAATCGGATTTTCATCAATGAGAGGACGTAAAGCGGGAACCTTGGTGTCACACAAGGCTCATTTGCAGGCACTGGGCGGGTGGAAAAAACTGTTGCATATTTTATTAGTGGGTGGGGCCTGAGCACCTCCAGCTCATTAGCATATTTGTATAATGCATATTTGTTCTGGTGTAGCAGACGTTGAGGAAGATGGGAGAAAATGCTTCCACTGCTTTGGCTACACCGGGTGCTAGATGTCCCGTAAAGGGGTTGTCCAAGACAAAGAAAAACCAAAACCCCTTGGTGGCCGGGAGGGGGCTGCCTAAAAAAAATAAACATGTACTTACCTCCGCGGTCCCTCCTGGCGTCCTGCGCTGCCATCGCTCAGGCCTGCGCCCCATGTAAACAAACAAAAGGCACAGAAGCTGCGCTGCGTGCAGCTTCACCTATCCCTATTCCCAGCACTGTATGATGCCGGACGGGACACCTCGGCCCAAAGCGTCCAGCATCACCTGTCCCCATTCTTAGCACTGTATGATGCCGGACGGGACACCTCGGCCCAAAGCGTCCAGCATCACCTGTCCCCATTCTTAGCACTGTATGATGCCGGACGGGACACCTCGGCACAAGGCGTCCAGCTTCACCTGTCCCCATTCCCAGCACTGTATGATGCCGGACAGGACACCTCGGCCCAAGGCGTCCAGCTTCACCTGTCCCCATTCCCAGCACTGTATGATGCCGGACAGGACACCTCGGCCCAAAGGGTCCAGCATCACCTGTCCCCATTCTTAGCACTATGATGCCGGACGGGACTCCTCGGCCCGAGGCGTCCAGCTTCACCTGTCCCCATTCCCAGCACTGTATGATGCCGGACGGGACGCCTCGGCCCTGGACGCAGCGCAGCTTCAGTGTCCCTATTTATATACATGAGAACCGGGGTGATGGCAGCGCAAGATGCCGGGATGGACCACCGGGGTTAGTAAATTTTTATTTTTTACCTTTTTTTAAATAGTCTTGGACAACCCCTTTAATATTGCCGAATTGTGTAAAAGAGCAAAAACGGAAGGAAAAAAACAAAACAAAAAACAATAAAACAAAAAAGGTGCATATGTTAAACAAAGAATCTCCAAATATCCCTGAGAGGAAATAAAACAAAACACAAAAAATGTAGTAACTAGAACGATGAGCAGTGCACTTCTTATGAATAAACTCTAAAAATTCCCCATGGACATTAATTAGAATCAATATTTTTATACTTTTTTTTTTTTTTTTTTTTAACTATTTAAAAAAAAAAAAAAAATTATTGTGTTAATAAAACCCCGGACGTTAAATCACTGAAATTATTTCTATACAATTGCACCAACTCAGTTAAAAAAACAAATAAAAAAAAAAAAAAAAAAATTTAAAAATTCTGAAATTCATTAACTAACCCCCCCCCCTTTCCAAATAAAAATACAAAATAAAATAACAACCTCGTCCACCAACCAGAACCCAGGATGACCATCTATACCGCGTGGCCACTTGTGTCTTGTCCTGTTGTAGTGTCATCTATTTTTATTTTAAAAACTAAAAAAAAAAAAAAAGTACCTTTTTCAAATATATTCCAAAAACATCCCGGATTTCGGTATCTAAAATAAATCTGTAAATAATGATATAGATCTCTCGTTTCTTCTTTGTTCGGAAGCTTCAAAATAGGTCGAATAAAACCTCCCAGGGTGGGAATGACCTACTTAGCCACCGTAGGGGGAGGGGCCATAGATGCTGATGATAAGATCCAAAGTGGTGCGCTCCAAGTTGGAAGATTCCAACTACCAAGGGGGTGGCAGTGAGTACCAGTAAGTGAATTCGGACGCTTCATTGTGTGAACTTTTGGAGAAAAAAAAAATTAATATATTTTCAAATTGGTTAAAAAAAAAAAAAAAAATTCTTTCAAGAATTTCCAACATCAATACCTCGCTTTTTTCTTGAAGAATCGGGACTTTAGGGATGGACCATATCTTTGTGGAGGGGGGTAAGTAACCTGAGATTTAAACGTATTGCTGGATTATCGAGAAATTTTGATCGTAAATTCAAAATTTTTTATAAAATGTAAAACCTGGGAAGACTGCCGGATCGGTTAAGTGTCAGAAACGTTTGTAGAAGGCACAGAAACGTTAAAACAAACTCGTTTTTTTTTCCCCCACCCGGTGCTGGCGGTTGGGGGAGGAGTCTCAGTACATGTCCTTGTAGATCTCCTGCAGTAACGGGTGGAGCGCCGCGTCGGTCTCAGTCTTTTTGATGGTTTGGACCAGTAGCGCGTGCTCCGTCACCAGCTGCCGCAGGTCGGCCATTTTCTGTAGGAGTTTGGGGAAGAGGAAGATGTCGTCCGGGTGGTTGGACTGCAGGTGAAGCTTCAGGACGTGCACAATGTTTTCTTGCATTTTTTCGATGCTCGGTACATTCACTAATCCTGGACGGTCTGTTATAGGACGAAAAAGTAACCAAAAATCAAATTAAAAAAAAATATCTCACATAATCTCCCCCTCCAGTAAGTATGTCATGATTTGACAAGTCTCAGGAGGTTGGATTCATGTTGATCTACTGAAAAGAATCAGACCCCTCAGTCACAGCTGTCATTTGGGAGCTGGGCAGTGACTGAGGGGCTGGATCTCTGCAGGACAGTTAACCTCTCATTACATTACGTGAGACGAGGCTGGTTTCAAGCTTGGGATCCAGCCTCTCGGTCACTGCACAAGGTCTTGAGAAGTCAAACACCACCCTCAGTCATCTTTGTACACAGCCTATGTGACTGAGGGGGCTAAACATCTTCAGTACAGTAAGTCCTGCGCTGCACATGTGACCTTTGGCAGCTGCAGTACAGAAACTCACATCCAGTCCTCCAGTCACATGATCTAATGACTTAAAGGAGAAGACCACATGATCTGGAGTCATAACATCATGTGACCCGAGGCTAGTTTTAAGCTTCTGTACTGAGAATGTCCAGCCCTTCAGTCACTGCACCATGTCCAGAGTAGTCAAACACCACATCATTGTACAGCAGCATGAATACAACCCCCAGTCACATGATGTAATAAGGTGCCAACTCCTGCGCTGCACCTGTGTTATTTGGCAGCTGCAGTGACTTAGGGGGCTGCATCTCCTTTAGTACAGAATGTTGTATCCAGCCCTCCAGTAACATGATCTAATGACCTGAAGGAGGAGAAGACCACATGATCTGGAGGAGGAAGCCTGTCATTACATCATGTGACCGGAGGCTGGTTTCAAAGTTCTGTACTGCGGAGATCCAGACCCTCAGTCACTGCACTGTGTCATGAGCAGTCAAACACCACATCCCATTACTATACACAGCAGCAGTGACTGAGGGTGTTAAACATCTTTGATACAGAAGCACAAATCCAGCCCCCAGTCACATGATGCAATGAAATGCTAACCCCTGTGCTGCACATGGTTGCTGCAGCGACTGAGGGGCTGGATCTCCTCAGTACCACAAAACTGAATCCAGCCCCAGTCACGTGATGTAATGAAATGCTAACCCCTGTGCTGCACATGTGACCTTTGGTTGCTTCAGTGACTGAGGGGCTGGATCTCCTCAGTACCACAAAATTGAATCCAGCCCCAGTCACGTGATCGATCGCCGTGCCAAATTTCGGGAAGGAGAGACTATGTGACTGTGAGAATCAGAGGCTAATAATACTTACAATTATAAGCGCAGCCTAATTAAAGGGGATGTCCAGAATCAGAAAAAAACATGGTTACAGTGTTCCAAAAACAGCACCTCTGTCCACAAGTTCCGTAGTGCTGTGCTGCAATACCAGAAACAACCCCTGGACAGGTGTGGCGCTGTTTTTAGAAGAAAGCAGCCATGTTTTTCCACTCCTTGACATCCCCTGTAAGTGGAGTTATTCTATAGCGCTGTACATGCCGGTAATTAGCCTTGCATGGACCTCCCCTTCCGCCCCGAAACGTATAAAGGGGTCTCCTACCTCCACAGCAAATGAGGGCGGCAACGAAGAGCGAGATGTCGCTATCATCCAGCTCCAGAGCGTTGAACTTCATGGCAAACTCAAATTTGGGTTCCATCATGTCCCCTATGGGCTTCCGTAGGCTCTTCAAGAACTCCCTGGTGATGAAGCCGTTCCCGTAGGCCACCAGCATGCCGTCTTTGTTCATGACGGAGGCCAACATGGCGAACATGGCCTCGTAGACGCCGTACTTTAACAAGGTCACCTGATCGTTCAGGTCCAGTTCGGTAAATCCCGGGATGGATTTGGCAAATTCCGTCAGTTCGGTCACCGTCTCGACCGACGTGCACTGGCAGCAGTGGAAGATGCGCACCTCGGCCTCCTTGTTCTGGATGCCGTTGGCCACCAGCTTGGCCACTAAAGTCTTCTCCGCCATACACAGGGTCTCCATGTCGTGGATCACGAAAGGCTGAGGAGAGACACAAGTCACAAAGTCAATGGATTGTGGCGTATCTGCTACTCCTCAACGGACAACGGGGCGTTACCGTACCCCATCGCCTGCGTGACTATTCTCAGAACGTGCGAGGGAGCGCAACGCCCCGGCCGGGAGGACATGGTCACAACAGGGAAGTATAAAGGAACGATGGGTATGAATAAGGACGGAACGGTTAGGCTCCCATCTGAAAAGGTCATCCTCACCTGCTGCTATAGAGAAGGTTATTCTCAATCGGAAGGGTCACGCTCCAATATGGAAAGGTCATCCTCAACCTCTCCTATAGAAAGGCTATGTTCATACAGAATGGTCATGCTCACACACTCCTATAGAAAGGCTATGCTCATACAGAAGGGTCATGCTCACACACTCCTATAGAAAGGCTATGCTCATACGCTCCTATAGAAAGGCTATGCTCATACAGAATGGTCATGCTCACACACTCCTATAGAAAGGCTATGCTCATACAGAAGGGTCATGCTCACACACTCCTATAGAAAGGCTATGCTCATACGCTCCTATAGAAAGGCTATGCTCATACAGAAGGGTCATGCTCACACGCTCCTATAGAAAGGCTATGCTCATACAGAAGGGTCATGCTCACACACTCCTATAGAAAGGCTATGCTCATACAGAAGGGTCATGCTCACACGCTCCTATAGAAAGGCTATGCTCATACAGAAGGGTCATGCTCACACGCTCCTATAGAAAGGCTATGCTCATACAGAAGGGTCATGCTCACACGCTCCTATAGAAAGGCTATGCTCATACAGAAGGGTCATGCTCACACGCTCCTATAGAAAGGCTATGCTCACACGCTCCTATAGAAAGGCTATGCTCATACAGAAGGGTCATGCTCACACACTCCTATAGAAAGGCTAAGCTCATATGGAAGGGTCATCCTCACACACTCCTATAAAAAGGCTATGCTCATACAGAAGGGTCATGCTCACACACTCCTACAGAAAGGCTATGCTCATACAGAAGGGTCATCCTCACCCACTCCTACAGAAAGGCTATGCTCATACGCTCCTATAGAAAGGCTATGCTCATACAGAAGGGTCATCCTCACACACTCCTACAGAAAGGCTATGCTCATACAGAAGGGTCATCCTCACACACTCCTACAGAAAGGCTATGCTCATACAGAAGGGTCATGCTCCAATATGGAAAGGTCATCCTCACCCGCTCCTATAGAAAGGCTAAGCTCATATGGATGTGCCAGGATGAAACAAGTAAAAAGGGTCATGCAGGAACAGCTAGGCTTCCTATGCAGGGGTCACGCCCTTCTGTGTAAAGGCTATGCTCACGCAGGTCATGTTAATGTGGCGCGGCTATGCTCTAACGTAAGACTCCTGCTCTCCTATGAAACAAAACCTGGCCCCATGTAGAAGGGCTATGCTCACATGTAAGGGGGCGTTCTCATACGGAGCGACGGTGTATGGGATGGCTACGTTGGAACGTGTCACGTGTCGCTTTTAGGAAAAGTTTTTGCTGGTATCCAATGATCAGGCTCACATGGAGAGACTGTGCTCAAACTGCGCCAAATACAAAGTCTCGTGCGGGGAGGATGGCGATGCTCACACGTAAGAGCCGCGCCATTACTTGTAAAGGCTCCGCTCTGGTAGGACGCCTCCTGCCCACATGGTGACTATGGGGTGACATGCGGCCTCCCCCCTGTACTTTGTATATTGACAGTCTGTTCATTAACCAGAGAGTTGCTACACAAGGACTTTTGAGTTTAACCCTTAGCGCTCCGGCCCGGTAAGTGCACACTCAGGATGACTCATGTGTGATAGGTCACAGAGTGCACACTCAGACCACCCCCGGCCAGGAGGAAATCATAGTGTGCTCCCGTTATAGCATCTTATCCCATAGGACTGTCCCCACTGATCAGTAAACTTAAAGGGGTCGTCCACTTTCAGCAAATAATTGATCTGGTTTGTGTAATGAAAAGTTATACAATTTCCAAATATACCTTCTATATTAATTCCTCATGGTTTTCGAGATCTCTGCTTGCTGTCATTCTATAGAAAGCTTCATTGTTTACTTTATTTGGAAATACACCAATCCCTGGTCATGTGATGTCAGACAGGTGCACGGCTCGTTATATCCCTGGTCATGTGATGTCACACAGGTGCACGGCTCGTTTTATCCCTGGTCATGTGATGTCGCACAGGTGCACGGCTTGTTATATCCCTGGTCATGTGGTGTCACACAGGTGCATGGCTTGTTATATCCCTGGTCATGTGGTGTCACACAGGTGCACGGTCCATTATAACACAGTTCTGATTACTGTAACGAGCCGTGCACCTGTGTGACACCACATGACCAGGGATATAACGAGCCGTGCACCTGTGTGACACCACATGACCAGGGATATAACGAGCCGTGCACCTGTGTGACATCACACGACCAGGGATATAACGAGCCGTGCACCTGTGTGACATCACACGACCAGGGATATAACGAGCCGTGCACCTGTGTGACATCACATGATCAGGGATATAACGAGCCGTGCACCTGTGTGACATCACATGACCAGGGATATAACGAGCCGTGCACCTGTGTGACATCACATGACCAGGGATATAACGAGCCGTGCACCTGTGTGACATCACATGACCAGGGATATAACAAGCCGTGCACCTGTGTGACATCACATGATCAGGGATATAACAAGCCGTGCACCTGTGTGACATCACATGACCAGGAATATAACGAGCCGTGCACCTGTGTGACATCACATGACCCGGGATATAACAAGCCTTACACCTGTGTGACATCACATGACCGGGGATATAACGAGCCGTGCACCTGTGTGACATCACATGACCAGGGACCGCTGCTTATCCATTGGACATAAACAATCAAGTCTCCTATAGAATGACAGCAAGCAGACATCTAGAAAACGGTGAGGAATTGATACAGAAAGTATATATTGGAAAATTGTAGACCTTTTCTTTAGACCAAAAATATCAATTACTTGCTGAAAGTGGACAACCCCTTTTACCCAAGTGATAACTTGTTGTAAACAGAATATCCCTTTAAGTATAATTTAAAGGGTTAGGGTTAAAAAAAACGGATGCTTTCTACCAAAAACAGTGCAGGTTGTTACTAGTATTACGCTCAGTAGTTTCTTTTAAAAGCTGCAATACCACCCGCAACCTGTAGGACAGCAGTAGCGCTGTTTCTGGGAGAAGGCGGCCATTTTTGTCCCCGATAATGAGAAAGGAAACGTACGGAGTTGCTGCCTCTCCCGGTGAGGATGGCTCTGGCCTTCACTTTGTTCATGTTGAAGTTCTTCTGGTACGCCTCGTAGATGAGTTTGGCCAGGGACAGCAGGTCACCCATCTGCGAGTCCTTGACGTCTTGTTCTCCGGTCAGCATCTCGGCGGTGAGCTTCGCTTTCTCGGAACGAGGCATCCTCCCGAAACGGATTGCTGCGGAGGCAACGACGATAAAGATCACTGACCCTCGTTTATCGAAAAATCTCTCTGCTCCCCTTTGCCACCAATCACGGAGCAGCTTTCGATTCTCTGCAGGAGCCCCCCCCTCTGACTACGACTACAGTCAAGGTTTTCCGTTTTCCATTACCATTTCAGTTACTCATCTCTCCAGGGTGACTACTCAACTCCAGTGGCAGCTCCCTTTTTTCCCAGTGCTTCAACCGCTACAGGGAGGAAACAATGACATCCTGGTCATGTGACATCTGAGCCAATCCCTGGCTTCAAACATAGGCCCTCCTCCCCACCCGCTGCAGCCAGGGATCAGATCAGACTATATTAAAGGACATTATCACCTCCAGGAGTGGAAGCAGTTACTGCCGCGGAAGAGTCACCCTCCGAAAGGCAGGAATATTTTTATTCCTGTTTTTAAAGTTTTAGTTTCAACAAAACTTTATTGATCATTAAGTGAAAAGATGTGAAAATGTTTCATCAGAAAACGGTAACCCTCATTTAAGCCTAGGTTGAGTCTTAAAGGGATATTCTAGGACTTATTTATCAGAGCAGTGAGAGCAGTCCAGGGCTGTGATGCCACACCCATTTGTCACAGTGAATACGGCTGGGCTGCAATACCAAGCACAGCCACTATGCTATGTGTGGCGCTGTGCTTGGAATATTGAAGAAACCCAAGTGCTCATTCCTCGCTTCAAGAGGATTTTGTGGGGGCATCGGACCCCTCCTATACTGAAAAATTGAATCCAGCAATAGCCCTTTAAGCCCTTTTAGAACACCCACAATGCACCTCTCACCATTATGGGACATCCCGACGCTAAGGCACTTCTCGAAGCGGCAGTATTGGCACTTGTTCCTGTTCTTCTTCTGGATCTTACACGCCCGCTCACATCTGTCGTACACCAGCTTCAGGCGGATGGTTCTTCTGAAAAAACCCTAAAAATAGAACACAAGAGTCACCAGGAATTATTGTCTTAAAGGGGATGTCCTCGCTAGAAGGTTCCTATTACATAGATCTCTACTACTGAGTGTGATTGATTTCCGTGCAGCGCCACCCCTGGTGACCCAGAGCATTACACCAAGACTTGCTGTGTAACACCACACAGACGCCCCGTGCCCGCCCCTTTAAGAAATGTTTGTAATTCCTGACACATCTTATTTCCTAGCAACATTTACAGCAATCGGTGATGTATTAGAAAGTCGCAGAACTTTGCACGTGTCGCTGGGTGCAGACAGAGGTTATATCCCGCACGTTTAGTCATTTCCGGGCTGAATAGCGCCACCCTTGTGCCTAGGCCATGACTGGTACTGCAGCTCATTCACATATGCTTGACTCTAATAAGGAAACGGCACCATTAAATTATTCTTTATAGAAATAACACTGAATTTTTGTGAATTTGACCCTCAGTTATTCATCATGGAAATTAATAAAATGGGCGTTACCAGATGAGGGGCGTGTCTCTACAGTCTGATATTGTCCAATCACTGCAGATAATGTAACGATACACTCAATTATATAGGATTGGTGATGGGATTTCTTTATAGCTGCAGTACCAGGCACCACCTTTACAGGAGAGGTGGCGCTGTTTCGTGAAATTGTACTGAATATGCCGGTTTACCTTGCAGCCTTCACACGCGTGGACCCCATAGTGGAATCCCGACGCCTTGTCCGCGCACACCCGACATTCAAGGCTCAGCTGTTTGCTGGACGGGTCCTCGGTGCCGCCGGCAGTAGCAGGAACGGAGTTTGAGGACGGACTGGAGGCCGGTGACAGGGGGTCTGCCAGAGGAACACAAGACGACAGTTCACACTTGATTCATAAAGCTGCACTACAGTGGCCTCGGAGGGTCATTTCATAATCCATACCATAGAGCGGCTTGGTACCGCCCTAGGCCGCCGCCCACTTACCGGTTATGTCTGTGCTGACCGATCCGTTGGACCCGGGACTGTTACCCAGGTAGGTGTACTCGGCCGCGCTGAACGAGGCGGATCCATTCTCTCCGATGGTCTGGGACACCTCTTGGATATCCCCGATGTCTTGGAGGAATTCCCCGGACAGCGGACTCCCGAGGTCATCGTCCTCCAGGACCGTCATGGAGCAGAACTCTCCATCGGTGTCTACCATGATGGCGGACATTGCAGGGTGCGACTGTGATCATTACACTGCGAGGGAAAACGGGAAACAAAACTTACACCGACTTTCTCCGATCCTGGAGTGGGCGTGCCCAGGGAGTGCAGAGGGTGGAGCCTAAGTGACCTATCTAAGATGAGATCCCCCAGATTCTATACAACCCAATCAGTGACAATGGGAAATTCTAGCCTCCATAGGATTGGCCATCCCACTAAACTCATCTTATAAGGAGAACAGCTCCGTCCTCTATGTAGTGGCCAAGCTGTGTTACTGCAGCCTTGAATAACTTCCCTAACTCTACCACTACACAGACGACGGAGGTGTTTTTCGTTCCCCGAGGTACTAGTGGAATCCAAAATCAACCAACTGATGGTGACCCCCTCTCCCCCCGCTGATCACCCCCTTTAAAACAACTGTCTAAGGATAGAGACAGCGCCACCACTTTTCGAAGGTCGTGTCAAGTATTACGGCTCCCTTCACTGAAATGAAGCCAGAAGTACTGAACTGCAATACCACACGTGACCTGAGAACAGGGGTGGCGCTATTCTTACAATCCTCTACAACCCCATTAAAACCCAGATCAGTTGAGAATTCCGGTCGGGTCTGTACCCGAAAATTTCAAGTTATGTCGACTATTGAGAAACGGGAGGTCACACAGCGCCACCTGAAGGTCACACGGGTGCCTGTGGCGTGACACATGACGGGCACGGGCCTGGCTCGGTGCTTCCTGGTGAGATAAGCGGCGCCGCGCGTGTGTGGCAGCCGCTTATCTTTACTACCGGCGATCGATATAGTTCGTTGACCCCTATTGACGGGTGACGTCGCCGAGCCGCTACATGTGGGTCAGGTGTAGCCCCGCCCACTTGTCAGATAAAGCCCTAAACTGGAATTACACCCCAAAAAAGTGATCCACTAGAACTAGTGTCAGTCTATACTGCAGCTCTGGCATTCCGGAATCTTACCATCCGTGTGTTCCGCCATCCATGGAAATCCTGGAGGGGCCCCCATCGCCGTCACGGACGTCCCATCAGAGAGGAAGGATTCTGTAGGGGGAAAGTTTGGAGAATGAGGAGTGCGGCCGGCGCTGGAGCGGAGGGGACGGTGTCTCGTGTCCCTTACAGGACGATTAGCAGCGACTAATGGATTAATCATTACAGCTCTGCCTGGAATCATTAACCAGCTGACACGTCCGGGGCCCGGCCTGCTAAACAGTGCGACACCAGCCGGCGTCATGTGACCCGCGCACGGATTACCAGCTTTTATTGTTATCACCCCCCTCCTCATATAATGAGCTGGGGGGATTTAAAGGGACGGTGCACATAACCCTATAGAACTAAAGGATCAACTACAGATATTAAAGGGAAACCATCAGCAGGAGTGACTGCACAGACTGCAGCCAGTGTTATGTATTGTCCCTGGAGAGACGTGTAATCAGACCTAATGTATGTTGTTAGTAGCAGCAGGACTGTGACATATGGATTTATATTTCAGGATTGTAGTGAAAGGGGTGTGTCCTCACACTGCTGTGCTCTGTGCTCCCTGCAGCTAGTGTTAGGTACTGTCCCTGGAGAAATGTGAAATCTTCAATGTGTGTGGGGCATAGACATGAACCCCTTCTCTGCTCTAGACCACCAGGGGAAAAGACACAGAAGCGACTAATAAATCTGTATGCGGGGATCTCCTGAGCGCCCCCTAATGGCGACAACAACCACATGATTCTGGTATTAAAGCTGCACTCGCCGATGTGAATAAGTGCAAGCGCCAGCAGCCGAGAGAGGAGCAGAGACTTCCTGCGACCCCGAGCAACGGAAATACAGGAAACCTCAGTGTGAACAGCGCACTACAGGAAGATCAGGCAGAGCGCCCGACACAGAGCCCCAACATCATCTACAGCGAGGAGGCGTCACCCCGAGTATAACACGGATTATGTGTATCTATAGATAGATACATTGTATTGTACGGCCCTCATGTCCGGTACACTGTGATATCAGCTGAACCCTGCGACTCCTCATATACCCCGGCCCCTATATACACATACACCTCAGCCCCTGCGACTCCCCGTATACCCCATACACAAACCTCAGCCCCTCCACCTCCTGTATACCCCGGCCCCTATATACACATACACACACCTCAGCCCCTGCGACTCCCCGTATACCCCATACACATCCACACCACAGCCCATCCAACTCCCGTATACCCCGGCCCCTATATACACATATACACACCTCAGCCCCTCCACCTCCCGTATACCCCGGCCCCTATATACACATACACACACCTCAGCCCCTCCACCTCCCGTATACCCCGGCCCCTATATACACATACACCTCAGCCCCTGTGACTCCCCGTATACCCCATACACAAACCTCAGCCCTTCCACCTCCCGTATACCCCGGCCCCTATATACACATACCTCAGCCCCTCCACCTCCCGTATACCCCCGCCCCTATATACACACCTCAGCCCCTCCACCTCCCGTATACCCCCGCCCCTATATACACATACACACACCTCAGCCCCTCCACCTCCCGTATACCCCCGCCCCTATATACACATACACACACCTCAGCCCCTCCACCTCCCGTATACCCCCGCCCCTATATACACATACACACCACAGCCCCTCCACCTCCCGTATACCCCCGCCCCTATATACACACATACACACACCTCAGCCCCTCCACCTCCCGTATACCCCCGCCCCTATATACACATACACACACCTCAGCCCCTCCACCTCCCGTATACCCCCGCCCCTATATACACACATACACACACCTCAGCCCCTCCACCTCCCGTATACCCCGGGCCCTATATACACATACACACACCTCAGCCCCTCCACCTCCCGTATACCCCGACCCCTATATATTATATATACACACACCTCAGCCCCTCCACCTCCCGTATAGCCCGGCCCCTATATATTATATATACACACACCTCAGCCCCTTCACCTCCCGTATACCCCGGCCCCTATATATTATATATACACACACCTCAGCCCCTCCACCTCCCGTATAACCCGGCCCATATATATATATATATATATATATATATATATATATATATATATATATATATATATATATATATATATATATATATATACACACACATATATATGTGTCTCTCTCTCTCCTCAGTGTACAGTGTGATGTCCTGTAATCCTCAGGTAATCTCCGGGGCGCTGACGCGGCTTCGTGTGAGGACCTGACACTAATCCGTGTCCTGTGTGACCCCGATGTGAGGCGGATGATGGGAGTATTACACCTCCTACTACAAGGAGTTGGGTTTAGTCCGGTCCTTGTGGTGGGAAGAGTCTCCCCCCGCTATTGTACAGTAGAGGGAAAAGCTGGTAGTAGGTGTTCAGTCTCCCTGCAGCGCCCCCACAGGAGATGCGGAGAATTACTCACTGTCCATGAACCCTGCATGTGCTTCACTTATGTGGGGTCAGGGAATGACTGGATCCGGGGGCTGCAGCGATATCATCCCGGAGCCGGGTCCTAAGGTCCAGGGTGAACTCTCTGACATCTCCCCATTAATGTGTAATGATAAACAGACCGGCAGCACAGGACAACCAGACACATGTCCCCTATAGTGTACAGGTCCTCATGGCCTTCCCCTATAATGTGCAGGTCCTTATGGCCTTCCCCTATAATGTGCAGGTCCTCATGGCCTTCCCCTATAATGTGCAGGTCCTTATGGCCTTCCCCTATAGTGTACAGGTCCTCATGGCCTTCCCCTATAATGTGCAGGTCCTTATGGCCTTCCCCTATAGTGTGCAGGTCCTCATGGCCTTCCCCTATAATGTGCAGGTCCTTATGGCCTTCCCCTATAGTGTGCAGGTCCTCATGGCCTTCCCCTATAATGTGCAGGTCCTTATGGCCTTCCCCTATAGTGTGCAGGTCCTTATGGCCTTCCCCTATAGTGTGCAGGTCCTCATGGCCTTCCCCTATAATGTGCAGGTCCTTATGGCCTTCCCCTATAGTGTGCAGGTCCTCATGGCCTTCCCCTATAATGTGCAGGTCCTCATGGCCTTCCCCTATAATGTGCAGGTCCTTATGGCCTTCCCCTATAATGTGCAGGTCCTTATGGCCTTCCCCTATAGTGTGCGGGTCCTCATGGCCTTCCCCCATAGTGCGCGGGTCCTCGTAACCATCCCTATAGTGTGCGGGTCCTTATGGCCTTCCCCTATAGTGTGCGGGTCCTTATGGCCTTCCCCTATAGTGTGCGGGTCCTTATGGCCTTCCCCTATAGGGTGCAGGTCCTCATGGTGCCCCCTATAATGTGCAGGTCCTTATGCCCTTCCCCTATAGTGTGTGGGTCCTCATAGCCTTCCCCTATAATGTGCAGGTCCTTATGGCCTTCCCCTATAGTGTGCGGGTCCTCATGGTGCCCCCTATAATGTGCAGGTCCTTATTCCCTTCCCCTATAGTGTGTGGGTCCTCATAGCCTTCCCCTATAATGTGCAGGTCCTTATGCCCTTCCCCCATAATGTGCAAAATGATAACTGTAAATTCCAAAAATAACTAAAAAAACAAAACCTCCCCCCAAATAGTCGATTCCTGGTTATAAGGGGTTAAATCCACGTGTAATGTCAGCATGCAATTTCGTGGACATTTTAAGCCAAAATCCTTACGTGTAAAGTAAGTGAACCCCCGGCAGAGTGTCCGGCCTCTTATCACACTGGACCACAGCCGCCCCTCCTGCCAGGACCCTATCACTGACACAGCAGACCCGCCCACAGACACCGATCCCCGAATAAGTCGGGTGATAAGATTAAGGTCATTAACCCTGCGTGTACCAAGCGGTTACATTTGAAAAAAAGAATCCCTTTAAATGCTGACCCAAAGGCTAGAATCTAGCTGCTGACACATGCCCCTCCCCTCAGTGATCCCGCTCAGCCAATTAGAACAGAGCAAGGTCACGTGACCTACCTCCTACACCGGCGAGAGCCCCGAGGAGAGCAGAGCGGACACCTCTCGCCTTTCCCGTGCCCTCTGACGGTCATTTAGCGGGTGCGGCGGTGCCAAGTAGGTCGACTTTTATAGGGAATGATAAAGATCTTATTATCTTATGTAAACGGCTGCGGACGATAAGTTCCCTTTAACTCACTTACGCTCTGGAGCAAAGTACATGGAATTTCTGACACCACTAAAACTCCCTGCAAAATTTTTAAAAAGAAATTTTAAAAACTTCTTAAAACAGCGCCACCCTAATAGGCAGGCCAAAAGTGGTATTACAGTTCAATTCTAGTCATCTGCAATATCAGGTAGACCAATGTGACGCCTATTCTTAATTTCAACATCAAAAAAATTTGGCTCCCACACAAGGGGTGAGAAGATATTGTAATCACGCCCTGTCTAGGCCTCATGAGCTAGAAATGACTTGTAGTGATCGGAATAAGTTACACCCTGTGTGTTCAAAGATCACCAGATACCGAAGAGTTACAGAAAGTTAGGTTTCTGCTACTATGAAGGGTTTGTGATCGGAAAAATATGAAGTAAGGCTTCACACAGCCCACCTGGACACCAAACTCACATCTTATTGGAAATCCCTTTAAGGGAGACTTTAAGGGGGACCTCTCACCCTGTACAAAGTGTTAAGCGACAGGTCTCCCGTGATTCCCGCTATTCCCCCAATCAATTTGGCGTTTGTTTCTTGAAAATCCGTCCAGCTGTTCAAAAGATACGACCCCATTTATATATGAATTATAGTTAATGACCCAAGACACGCCCCCTCTATGTTTACCATTAATTTGCATATAAACTTCCGAGGGCCGTATCTTGTGAAAGGGTGGACGGATTTTTACAAAACAAAAGCCATATTGATCAGGGTCACAGTGACTATCACATGAGGTAGGTCATTCAGGATTTTGTCCCGTGGGACAAGCCCCCTTTAAGAGTACCATTAGACAAAAGCTTTCATTTCTGATCGTGCTGATGGGTTTTTCCAGAGTTACTGACAGGACTGCAGCCCTGTTACTGGTCTCCCAATCAGGTCACTACTTTAATTTTCTAAAAGGTCCTTATACAAGAATTAGAATTGCTAAGGACCAATTCTTTACTCTCCCCCCTGCAGGTTGTATGTGGTATTACAGCTCGACTCTTTGGAAGTGAATGGGGCTGAGCTGCACTCCCACACACAGCCTGCAGAGAGGTGTACCACAATTTTCTTTATTAGATCCTCTGGACCGCGCCAACAACCTCCCCCGAGGAGCCACAGCATTACCCCACATGGACCCGTGACCTCTGCCCTCTTAACAATGGGCACCTGATGCTGTATACACCCATTCTGAGGGGGGCAGCACGCTGCCACGTTGCCCATTGTTTAGGTTTTCCCTTCGGCTGCCACATCCGAAAAATCTCACCTGCTCATTAGTGAGGGCGTAGGGCCGGCCGCAGGCAGCGGCGACCCCGCGTGACCCCGAGCGGGGAGAGCTTTACCTCACAATGTCATTCCTGGCTTCCGACCTCAGGCGGCGGAGAGGGGAATAAAGGACTTGGTTCTCCCACTTAATCCCTCATTAAGGCCGCGCACATTTTGTTCTCGACTCCGGTGAAAATCTCCGCAGAACAATAAAGTTTTGTTCTCGAAGATTCCGGAAAATTCACGTTCCTCCAAATCAATATTATGTGGATCAAACTTACACAAAATCTTCAAGATCTCTGCTTGCTGTGAGTGAATAGAAACCTCCCTTTAGGGGCTGCCTTGGGCTTATGATTCTCACAGCTGAGGCTTTGTTACAATGTCTCCATTCTTGGCATTCCTTTGTGAGCTTAACACATCAGCACCACAACATTCTCTCTTCCCTGCAGGGAATGTATCGGACACACACCATCCTAAATTTGGGGTGACAGTCCCAAAATTGTCCAACCCTAAAAAGGGGACCTCCTCCGGGCTCCTGGTAGTTTACCACAATGCATCAGTTTATCCCTCTATAAGCAGCAGCATACAATCAAAGCTGGACTGTCAGACGTGTTCTGCATGGGCGGGATTAACAGTTACAACTCTGACCCCGCCCCCGAGGAGCTGAACGCAACAAATTAATCACATTTGCCTCAGTAAATGGACAGAAAACAGGCTGTGTTTGTCCAAAAGAACCCAGACTAATCTTACTTGTTAAGCTTCTGTCCCCAAAGGCTTGATACAATTGTAACAAACCCTCAGCTCTGAGAAGTTTTAGGTTTCAACAAATTTTCAGCGGACGGGTTTAAAAAATAATAATTGGAGGATAAGTAAGGGGATACCTCGATTGATTTTTCAGATAATGTTGAATAAAGCTTTACTTAAAGGGACACTCCGGGCAAAGCTGATGCTATTTTGTGTCTAGTGTAAGACCAACCAATCACAGGATGATATGGACTCTCTCTTGGGTGCTTAGTCTTCACCTGCAGTAGACATATCACGGAATCAGTTTTATATGGAGTTCCCCTTTAAGCTCCGGGACGCAGTCAATAGTAAAGGTGGATTAATCGGGGTCTGACAGGCGGAGTATCTCCACTTGTCTCCGGCCTGATACATTGTACAGAATGTATTCCATGCAGCCAGTGGAAACTCTGCATGTGGCCTGGGACAGGGTGGGCGTTGGGGGGGTCTCCGCTGCCAAGACATTACCATGTGACGGGAGCAACGTAATCATCATGGAAAGTCTCCTGCTAAGGGATTTACATACAATCCTGGTTATCAAATGTTTACTACAATGTGAATCTGGAGATCCCCTTTAAGTACCGTAAAAACACAGGATGAGATTCCACAGGTTTTACGATTCCTGGAAATCCCCTTGAATTGGGGGCCGACTACTGTACAAGCAACGGGAAGAAACGGTCCCAAAACTTTATCGATCCCATGAATGAATTGACGCTGTGTAATACCCAGTTTCTCCTGTAGTGGCCGCTGTGGGGAATACATTCAGCTTCTTAGATCACCCCGTCTTAGATCACAGTCTTGTAGTCCATAAGGGTCTAAGAAGACGGACCCCCCGGCAATCAGATTCTTAGTTATGTCACAAATGGGACACCGTCCTTAAAGGGAGTGTGTGTTTAAAGAGACCACAACTAGAGACGAGCGGACTTGATGTAGGCGTTTTAGGTTCGGTTTCGGCCACTAGACCCGGACATTATGTTGGATTGGCGCCTGAAGACCCAACACGGCAAATTGTCGCCCCATGCAAATAGCCAGGGCTAGTTACGAGGGGGGGTCAATTTGCCGGACTGGCTGTTTGGCCTCCAATCGCGGACATTATGACCCAAACGCGGACACTTCAAGTCCGCTCATCTCTAACCACAACGTCTGGGAGAACACTAGCGCTCACCAAGCACAGCGCCATCCATTATATAGTGGCTGCACCTGGTATTGCATCTCACCCTTATTCACTAGAATAGGACGATGCCTGCTGATCCGGTAAGGATTACCCATCTTTATTTAAAGGCGATGGATATGCCAACACCCCTTTAAGTAATGTGGTCTCCTCACATACCTCCCAGCCATCTCAATGGAGGATTCATAAAGCACCAAAATAATTTGCATTGAAAGCAGAGGGGACAGGGGGGAGGGGGTCTCACAAAGCTGAATCCCCTAATTATGATCCCATTGATGGTTACTGATCATTGATACGACCTATCAGGTCATGAGAAGTGTCTGATCACCCTGCAGCGCCACCACATGGGGCGAGACAGTATTACACGTGCGGATCCTCCATGCATGGATCCTTATTGTGATATGTAATCTGTAGGGGCCCAGGACTTCTCCTGGTGATATAGAGACTCTCTTATTACAGGCTTTGTCTGCCGCCCTCCCCCATCCCCCTCCTCACAGTAGTATGGGAGGCTTTTCCTGTAGTGCAGGTCCTAGGGGTGAGGAGGGCAGGGATGGGGGTTGTAAAACTTATGTGTACACAGACCATGGGAGGGTCCCGAGGGCTGATAAGGGAGTCCTGACTCCTGGATACAGCAGCCACTGTGTACGTGACCTCCCCTTTAATAAAAGTCACATTACTTGTCCTATATCTATAACATATGCCATAATGTACTGACCCTGCAGATCAGCCTTAACCCATTCCTCCCAGTGGTCAGACCCCTGTAATAAAATTCCGGCTTATATGGGGAGGGAGGGGGGGGGGTATAATATTTTTGATAAAGAGGGTGCCATGACTTTTTAAAAATGTTTTTTGAATTTTTTGCATTGCTGGTAGAGGTCAGGGTATCAGAGCTGGCAGGGAAGAGGTTAATGTTGTTGGGAGAAGTAAATGGTCTGTTTGCTGGTCTGAATGCTGGCATGTTAGGGGAGGGGGTCATAGTGTCATTGGCTTCAGTCCTGGCACATAAGGGGTCAACAGCAGTAAGAGCATCTGTGCCTGCACAGGAGGGGTTAATAGACCCGACATAGTAACAAGTGCTGGCACTGAGTGGGGTAATAGTGTTAGAGGCAGCAGTGGTGTGAGGGGGTCACGGTCAGGGTCACAGTCCTGACACTTGAGGGGATTCAACAGTGTCAAGTTAAGAGTTAATAGTAGGAAGGACATCTGACAGTGCTAGCCGGGTAGGGGTTAAAAGTGTTAGGGGGGGGGGGGTATCATTCTTGACACAGAAGGGGTTAACAGTGCCAGTATCACCAGCGCTCTTGCATGGGGGGTTAATAGTGTCAGGGGGCAGCAGCGCCGGCACATGGGGGGTTAATAGGGTCAGGGGGCAGCAGCGCCGGCACAGGGGGGGTTAATAGTGACAGGGGGCAGCAGCGCCGGTACATGGGGGGTTAATAGTGTCAGGGGGCAGCAGCGCCGGCACATGGGGGGTTAATAGGGTCAGGGGCAGCAGCGCCAGCCCATGGGGGGTTAATAGGGTCAGGGGCAGCAGCGCCGGCACATGGGGGGTTAATAGTGTCTGTATATCCTGTGCTGTGAGGGGTCACTGACCTCTGGTATTGGGGTCCCCCAGGTGTGGGGGTGCAGTGTCCTCCTGTATCGGGGTCCCCCAGGCAAGTGGCGCAGTCTCCTCGGGCTCAGGTGTTGGGGTGCGCTGTCCTCCTGTATCGGGGTCCCCCGGGCGGTAGGTGGCGCTGCAGGTGTGGGGGTGCAGTGTCCTCCTGTATTAGGTTCGCCCTGGCAGCAGGTGGCGCTGTCTCCCCGGCCTCAGGTTTTGGGGTGCGCTGTCCTCCTGTATCGGGGTCCCCCGGGCGGTAGGTGGCGCTGCAGGTGTGGGGGTGCGCTGTCCAGTATCGGGGTCCGGCTCCCCGGCTCGTCCTTGTTTGTTCTGTCCTGTGACAGGGCCGGATGTGACGCGTGTGGGAGGAGCCTCACCCCCCATCACACACCTCCCTGTTCCGGCCTCATGATTGGCCGCTCGGCGGGATGGTGGTGACAACGACATGGCAACCAGTAACTACAGCACTCGGTCACATGACAGCGGTGGGCGGGGCTCCGCCCGGGACGTGCTTGTGTTGTGGGCTGAGGTGAGTGGATTAGTAGGTGTCGCATTTATGTAACAGCAGCCGCTGGTCCATAGAGGGCGCCAAAGAGCGCAACAATCACTGAGAGAAGACAGCAACGAATCAGAACGCACCTTTCATTTATACAGTGCGGTTCAGATAATCACAGCTGATCTCTGATTGGTTGCTGTGGCAAGTAGTCTCTTCGGACCAGAACCTCCCCTGTATACAGACCCCCAGAGCAGAACCACCCCTGTATACAGACCCCTAGACCAGAACCTCCCCTGTATACAGACCCCCAGACCAGAACCACCCCTGTATACAGACCCCCAGACCAGAACCTCCCTGTATACAGACCCCTAGACCAAAACCTCCCTGTATACAGAACCCCAGACCAGAACCTCCCCTGTATATAGACCCCCAGACCCGAACCTCCCCTGTATACAGACCCCGAGACCAGAACCTCCCTGTATACGGACCCCCAGACCAGAACCACCCCTGTATACAGACCCCCAGACCAGAACCACCCCTGTATACAGACCCCCAGACCAGAACCACCCCTGTATACAGACCCCCAGACCAGAACCTCCGCTGTATACAGACCCCCAGACCAGAACCTACCTGTATACAGACCCCCAGACCAGAACCTCCCTGTATACAGACCCCCAGACCAGAACCTCCCTGTATACAGACCCCTAGACCAGAACCACCCCTGTATACAGACCCCAGACCAGAACCTCCCTGTATACATACCCCCAGACCAGAACCACCCCAGTATACATACCCCCAAACCAGAACCTCCCTGTATACATACCCCCAGACCAGAACCTCCCTGTATACAGACCCCCAGACCAGAACCTCCCTTTATACAGAACCCCAGACCAGAACCTCCCTGTATACAGACCCCCAGACCAGAACCACCCCAGTATACATACCCCCAGACCAGAACCTCCCTGTATACATACCCCCAGACCAGAACCACCCCAGTATACATACCCCCAGACCAGAACCACCCCAGTATACATACCCCCAGACCAGAACCTCCCTGTATACATACCCCCAGACCAGAACCACCCCAGTATACATACCCCCAGACCAGAACCTCCCTGTATACAGAACCCCAGACCAGAACCTCCCTGTATACATACCCCCAGACCAGAACCACCCCAGTATACATACCCCCAGACCTTAACCCTAGAAGAATGTCAGGCATGTGGGGGCGCAGGCAGCACATGCCAGGAGCCGGTGACCTCACATGACCCTGGGGGATACGTGTCTCGTGACGTTATTACAGGTTATTTTGGGGCATTTCCTAGACAATTACCAGAAGTAAATTTTTTTTTTGCTGCATCTTTAACCCTTTAGTGATACTTTTTTCACTGTTGTTTTTTTTCTTTCTTGCAGGACAAGCTGCAGGGTCTCTGAGACCAGCGAACCCCCATGACCTGCGCTTCTCCATACAGTGTCCCCAAAAAGGTAGAGACTGTCTCCATGAATAGTGCTTGGCAGAGAGTTCCCATACACTTCACTATACAGGAGAGGGCAGAGGGCCCCCATAAAGAGTGGCAGGCAGAGGGCCCCCATAAAGAGCGACAGGCAGAGGGCCCCCCATAAAGAGCGACAGGCAGAGGGCCCCCCATAAAGAGCGACAGGCAGAGGGCCCCCCATAAAGAGCGACAGGCAGAGGGCCCCCCATAAAGAGCGACAGGCAGAGGGCCCCCCATAAAGAGCGACAGGCAGAGGGCCCCCATAAAGAGCGACAGGCAGAGGGCCCCCATAAAGAGCGACAGGCAGAGGGCCCCCATAAAGAGCGACAGGCAGAGGGCCCCCATAAAGAGCGACAGGCAGAGGGCCCCCGTAAAGAGTGTCAGGCAGAGGGCCCCCGTAAAGAGTGGCAGGCAGAGGGCCCCCGTAAAGAGTGTCAGGCAGGGGGCCCCCGTAAAGAGTGTCAGGCAGAGGGCCCCCGTAAAGAGTGTCTGGCAGGGGGCCCCCATAAAGGGCGTCAGGCAGGGGGCCCCCATAAAGGGCGTCAGGCAGGGGGCCCCCATAAAGGGCGTCAGGCAGGGGGCCCCCATAAAGGGCGGCAAGCAGGGGGCCCCATAAAGAGCGGCAAGCAAGGGGCCCCCATAAAGAGCGGCAGGCGGAGAGACCCCCCATAAGGAGTGGCAGGCGGAGAGCCCCCCCAACCAATACTTACACTCCTACATTGCCCCAATAAATAGAGACAGTCATTCGCCCCATATTCTCCTGCAGCGGGGGGAGGCCCAAACTCATAGTGGCAGAGGGATTGTGCCCCCAATCACCAGCAGAAGACACATAAGCAGGCACCGCTCTGACACATCTATTCCTGGAAGCCCCCGGCCAGGGCTGTTACTCACCTCCTCCATGTGCGGGCACCATGTGGACACTATGGGGACAGTATTTCCAGCACGCGCCTCTCCTGGCTCAGCCTCTGGACACATTGTGCAAAATTCCAACATGTGCCCGGAGGAATGACGGAGCGGGAACGTTCTAACATTACACCACCTAAATATAATATCCGGATAATAGGGAAACTGTCAGCAGGAAGGGACAGACGGATCTACACCATCCTGATGGCAGGACAAGACACAAGGGGATGGTACAAGAATCCCAGGCAGAGGATGATGACCTCCTCCCTGGGAACAATAGGATCGGGCATGTTGAAATCCATCTGCACAGTCGGGAAGCTCATGTATATTATATGGTCCAGAGCCCAATGTACACAGTACAAACCGGATGCTTTGAACATAGACCCAAGTCCTTTTATCCCTATATATAGACCCTAGACATTTCCTGTATACAGACCCCAGACCAGACATCACATAGACCCCAACATTTTATATCTCTACATACAGACCCCAGACCAGTTCCTCTCTCTTTGTAGTCCACAGAGCAAGCCCCCCCATATATAGACCCCAAACCAAATCTCCTCACGTACAGACCCCAGGCCATGGACCCTTTGCATTATATGTAGGATATTTTGCCTATTCCTATTTGACCCTTTCATTTTTCGAAATACATGGATATTATATATCCTGGATCGGCTGTGAGATGATATCGGCCGGCTGTGTGGGAAAGCTGGGTGAGGACCGTGCGTCTTACCTGTTACCTGTGACACTATAAATCCCATTGCTGGAACATGTTCCCGATATGAATCTGACAGATACTTATGGGAAGGAGCCACATATATAAATAATCCCCTGCCTAATGCACTAATCCCCTCTAATAATATCTGGCACAGGGCGATCCCTCACGGGAAGTCACTCAGATTATCTGCAGGAGGAAGCGTCCTGTATGGGGGTCACCCACATCACCCCTCTAAATTATTACCGTATTTTTCGGACTACAAGGCGCACAAAAAATCCTTTGATTTTCTCAGAAATCAAAGGTGCACCAGGGTTTTTTCCTTCGTTTTCCCGGGGACTTTACTTCCGTTTTCCCGGGGACTTTACTTCCGTTTTCCCGGGGACTTTACTTCCGTTTTCCCAGGGACTTTACTTCCATTTTCCCGGGGACTTTACTTCTGTTTTCCAGGGTTTTTTCCTTTGTTTTCCCGGGGACTTTACTTCCGTTTTCCCGGGGACTTTACTTCCGTTTTCCCGGGGACTTTACTTCCGTTTTCCCGGGGACTTTACTTCCGTTTTCCCGGGGACTTTACTTCCGTTTTCCCGGGGACTTTACTTCCGTTTTCCCGGGGACTTTACTTCCGTTTTCCTGGGGACTTTACTTCCGTTTTCCTGGGGACTTTACTTCCGTTTTCCTGGGGACTTTACTTCCGTTTTCCTGGGCACTTTATTTCCGTTTTCCCGGGCACTTTACTTCCGTTTTCCCGGGCACTTTACTTCCGTTTTCCCGGGCACTTTACTTCCGTTTTCCCGGGCACTTTACTTCCGTTTTCCCGGGCACTTTACTTCCGTTTTCCCGGGCACTTTACTTCCGTTTTCCAGGGTTTTTCCCTTTGTTTTCCTGGGCACTTTACTTCCGTTTTCCCGGGCACTTTACTTCCGTTTTCCCGGGCACTTTACTTCCGTTTTCCCGGGCACTTTACTTCCGTTTTCCCGGGCACTTTACTTCCGTTTTCCAGGGTTTTTCCCTTTGTTTTCCTGGGCACTTTACTTGCGTTTTCCCGGGCACTTTACTTCCGTTTTCCTGGGCACTTTACTTCCGTTTTCCAGGGTTTTTTCCTTTGTTTTCCTGGGCACTTTACTTCCGTTTTCCTGGGGACTTTACTACCGCTTTCCCGGGCACTTTACTTCCGTTTTCCAGGGTTTTTTCCTTCGTTTTCCCGGGCACTTTACTTCCGTTTTCCTGGGGACTTTACTACCGCTTTCCTGGGCACTTTACTTCCGTTTTCCTGGGCACTTTACTTCCGTTTTCCTGGGCACTTTACTTCCGCTTTCCTGGGCACTTTACTTCCGTTTTCCTGGGCACTTTACTTCCGTTTTCCTGGGCACTTTACTTCCGTTTTCCTGGGCACTTTACTTCCGTTTTCCTGGGCACTTTACTTCCGTTTTCCTGGGCACTTTACTTCCGTTTTCCTGGGCACTTTACTTGCGTTTACTTGGGCACTTTACTTCCGTTTTCCAGGGGGCATTACATCTGGTTTCCCGAGCACTTTACTTACGGTTTCCAGACCCGAAAACTGGAAGTAATGAAGGAACCTGGAGCATTCCTCTAAGCATGGAAAAAGCAGACACTCTTGTCTCATTGGTCAGACCTAAATGCATGACACATTACCGCTGAGGCGAGTGATTGGTTGAGCCATCATAGGCATGTGACATCATCACTTCCTGTCCAATGGGCCCGAAACATAGAGTGACCGTAGAATTTGCCTTGTATATGTAGCGTTTCAACACAGACAACTGAACAGCTGCGTGACATGTCTGACGGTGTCAGGTGGGCAGTCCTTGGCTGGAGATGGCACCTCCCACTTGACTCTAGACAAACTAATTTACTAAGTTGCACCATAACGGAATTTTCCACTGGATGTAAACACGATCCGGATAGACACCCGTCCTCTGTACAGCCTGACGCTGGGTGGAGACGCCCTCTAAGCAGCTTCTCTTGTGTTCTACCAGTCGGGTTTGGCTTCTTCCGGAGGGCTGGGAGGGGTCACGATAAGATTGTGTCAGAATAAATACTGGATGGGACTTGTCCGCGAGTGTCGGGTGCACGTAAGGTGAACTCCCATCCTCCAGACATCACCACAACACGAGAGCCGAGCCCCGGCACAGAATACATCAGGTGCCATCCAACCTTTACACTTAAAAAATCTTCATATTCATGTTAATACATTTTAATAAAAAATGTAAAAAAATAATTAAAAATAATTTAAAAAAAACCCCATCACCACAACTCTCAGGGCTTTACTGAACAAAGGTTTAGATAAGATGATCGCTCGCTGCTGATAACCAAATTAAAATGTGAGGATTCGGGAGACTATCCAAGGATCGGTGCTCCAGGACTGTAGCACTTCCTTGTATCCTCACACTGCTGTGCTCTGTGCTCTCTGCAGCCAGTATGTTGCTGGAGATCTGTGTATTCATACTTGTGTATGTTGTTAGTAGCAACAGAACTATAAAATATGTATGTATATATATATAAATACATCCTGTATATAGTAGCCTAAGGGCTTCTAGACACCCATCAATGGATTGTCCTGTGATAACCCTGCTGCACGCACTGTAGTCACACCTTGCAGGACGTCTCTTGTGCTCTACATTATTGTAGGGAATTGCTAATGACCAGTTTTCCTATATCCCAGGTAAATGGGCCTGAACCAGGATCAGTAACACAGAGAATCCTAATAGCACCACCTGGTGGTCGCTGTGTATATTACATTCTACTGTGATAAATTCATTCTTTGGAAAGGGGGTTGGCATATGTGGGAATTTTTAGCTTTTAATTAATCTGTCTATGTATCTCACATTTATCTATCTATCTCATATCTATCTATCTATCTCATATCTATCTATCTATCTCATATCTATCTATCTATCTCATATCTATCTATCTATCTCATATCTATCTATCTATCTCATATCTATCTATCTATCTCCTATCTATCTATCTCATATCTATCTATCTATCTCCTATCTATCTATCTCATATCTATCTCATATCTATCTATCTATCTATCTCATATCTGTCTATCTATCTATCTCATATCTATCTATCTATCTCCTATCTATCTATCTCATATCTATCTCATATCTATCTATCTATCTATCTCATATCTGTCTATCTATCTATCTCATATCTATCTCATATCTATCTATCTCATATCTATCTCATATCTATCTCATATCTATCTATCTATCTCATATCTATCTCATATCTATCTATCTATCTATCTATCTCATATCTATCTATCTATCTCATATCTATCTCATATCTATCTATCTCATATCTGTCTATCTATCTATCTCATATCTATCTCATATCTATCTATCTATCTATCTCATATCTATCTATCTATCTCATATCTATCTCATATCTATCTATCTCATATCTGTCTATCTATCTATCTCATATCTATCTCATATCTATCTATCTCATATCTATCTCATATCTATCTATCTATCTATCTCATATCTATCTATCTATCTCATATCTATCTCATATCTATCTATCTCATATCTGTCTATCTATCTATCTCATATCTATCTCATATCTATCTATCTCATATCTATCTCATATCTATCTATCTATCTATCTCATATCTATCTATCTATCTCATATCTATCTCATATCTATCGATCTCATATCTGTCTATCTATCTATCTCATATCTATCTCATATCTATCTATCTATCTCATATCTATCTCATATCTATCTATCTATCTATCTCATATCTATCTATCTATCTCATATCTATCTCATATCTATCTATCTATCTCATATCTATCTATCTATCTCATATCTATCTCATATCTATCTATCTCATATCTGTCTATCTATCTATCTCATATCTATCTATCTCATATCTATCTATCTATCTATCTATCTCATATCTATCTATCTCATATCTATCTATCTATCTCATATCTATCTATCTATCTCATATCTATCTATCTATCTATCTATCTCATATCTATCTATCTATCTATCTATCTCATATCTATCTATCTCATATATATCTATCTATCTATCTATCTATCTCCTATCTATCTATCTCATATCTATCTCATATCTATCTATCTATCTATCTCATATCTGTCTATCTATCTATCTCATATCTATCTCATATCTATCTCATATCTATCTATCTATCTATCTATCTATCTATCTCATATCTATCTCATATCTATCTATCTATCTATCTCATATCTATCTATCTATCTCATATCTATCTCATATCTATCTATCTCATATCTGTCTATCTATCTATCTCATATCTATCTCATATCTATCTCATATCTATCTATCTATCTATCTCATATCTATCTCATATCTATCTATCTATCTATCTCATATCTATCTATCTATCTCATATCTATCTCATATCTATCTATCTCATATCTATCTATCTATCTATCTATCTATCTATCTCATATCTATCTATCTATCTCATATCTATCTATCTATCTATCTATCTATCTCATATCTATCTATCTATCTATCTATCTCATATCTACTTCTATCTCTATCAATATAACATCTATCTAAGTAAAAAAAAATGGAAGCACCCCAAAAAGTTTGAGTGAAATTAAGGTGGACTTTATTTCCAAGCTACATTTCATCTGAAGCCTTTCTCCAGGTCCAGATGGAAGGTGAAACGTAGCTTGGAAGAAGCTTTATTGGCAGGACCAAATACAAATTGGTTTCACCAAAGCATTTACAAAATATGGGGTTGTGGGGGATGGGGAACAGGATGATGAGGGACATGGGGTTTGGGGGGTTATTATAGTCCCTGGTATATCACACATCTCTATATGGCAGGCAGTGACATATTGTGCGGCTGTGGCCATTGTGGTCTCCTCTCCCCCGGCAGGATGGATCTTCTCTCGCTCCTCCATGGAGCAGAAGCCCGGGAGGAGATCTGAGAGTCTCCTGAGTGAGTGTCGCTCACTGCTGAGTATCTGGAGCAGTGTAGCAGGAGGTGGACCTCATCCTCGGTGGCGTCCTTGCGCTGTTGGCACAGTCTGCCCTCCCTGGGCACATACGTCTGTCTGTGCCGCCCCGGCCTCCATGGCAAGTTATGGGTGCTCAGTCTGTAGCGGCTCAAGGTCTGAGGGTCCGGCAGGTTCTCCAGGTACAGGGCCAGTCTGTAGTCTCTCTGTAGACCCTGGTAGATGGTCGGCTTCTGGGATGACTCTATGGTGGTCCTCCAGTCACTGATATGTTCCTCCTGGGCCTTGTTTATCATCGCATTGATATTGGCTTTGGTCAGCTGTGGTTGGTCCATGTTTGGGTCCGGCTGGGTTTGGGTTCCCAGGTTGCCAGGGACCCCCTGCTGCTTCCAGGCTTTATGGTGGAAGGAATCTGGACTGCTGCTCTGTAGGTGATCCAGGAATGATAGCGCCCTCTCCTGGACTGTAATATGTAGAGGGAATCTGCCCAGTTCTCCTCTTCAGCCGCTGTTTCAGGTGCTCCGATGGACTTGGAGAAGGTATTTGCAGAACTTCCCGATCGGTGGACATCCAGGCCCAGGTAGGTACTGACAGGTCAGTCAGTGGGAAGCCCGGCCACTCTTGGGTTTTCTCCTCTGGAACACCATGATATTGGTCTTCTGTAGGTTGATGGGTAGAGCCCAGGTAATTTATCCAGGATTTCCAGGTTGTCCTGGAGACCTCTCTCAGTAGATGACAATATTAGAAGGTCACCTGCATATAGCAGAAATTTCACCTCTGGGTCATGTAGGGTGAGTCCGGGTGTGGAGGAGGCCTCCAGGGCTGCAGCTCATTGATGTAGATGTTGTAGATGTGGACTTAGGCTTCAGCCCTGTCTGACCCCTCGACTCTGCTGGAAATAGGCCGCTCTCCTTCCGTAGGAGCTCTTGATGACATTATAGGTTTTCCCGCCTTTTCCACTCTCCAGCAGTTTCGGGAAGAGACCTGGATGCCACGCTGAGTCAGAGGCCTTTTTAAAGTCTACAAGACAGGCGTATATCCTTCCCCGCTTTGTCTCGTGGACGTGGTCCTGGATGAGGCTGTGCAGGGTATAGAGGTGGTCAGCGGTGTGATGGTTTGGCATGAACCCCGCTTGGCTCTTGCTGAGGACATTATGCAGGACGAGGAAGCTGGAGATCCTCGTGTTCAGGACACTATTGAACAGCTTTCCCTGGTAGCCACTCACACAGATTCCTAGGTAGTTGGAGGGGTCGTATTGGTCCCCGCTCTTGTGTACGGGGGTTATGAGGCCTTGGTTCCAGGTCTGTGGTCCGAGAGGCCTTGGTTCCAGGTCTGTGGTCCAAGAGGCCTTGGTTCCAGGTCTGTGGTACGAGAGGCCTTGGTTCCAGGTCTGTGGTCCGAGAGGCCTTGGTTCCAGGTCTGTGGTCCGAGAGGCCTTGGTTCCAGGTCTGTGGTCCGAGAGGCCTTGGTTCCAGGTCTGTGGTACGAGAGGCCTTGGTTCCAGGTCTGTGGTCCGAGAGGCCTTGGTTCCAGGTCTGTGGTCCGAGAGGCCTTGGTTCCAGGTCTGTGGTCCGAGAGGCCTTGGTTCCAGGTCTGTGGTCCGAGAGGCCTTGGTTCCAGGTCTGTGGTCCGAGAGGCCTTGGTTCCAGGTCTGTGGTCCGAGAGGCCTTGGTTCCAGGTCTGTGGTCCCAGATGCCTTGGTTCCAGGTCTGTGGGAAGTAGCCAGCACTTAGAGCAATGTTGAGCAGTTTGACTATTGCGGCCTGTATTTCAGGAGGACTGTATCTTATCATCTCTGGTAGGAAGCCATCGGGGCCACCAGCTTTTTTACATCTTATGGAGGAGATGCTCTCTGTTACCTCCTGTAGGTTTATTGGGGCATCTTTCTGCTCTTAATTTGGTTCCTCTGTTGGGATATCTTTGTAGAGATCCTTGAAGTATTGGAACCAGATGTTGCCATTCTGGATATGGAGGACACTTCCCTTCCCCTCATTGCCCATGTAGTGCCATAGTTAAAAGGGGTTGTCCTGGAGGACATCTTGGAGCTGGGTGAGCTTTGTGGAGATGGACTTGTATTGATGTTGGTTGCTGTTGTAGGCTTCCCTTAGGTTGGCATTGTTTGGGTCTCTGTGTTTTTGTTGGAGGCCAATCGGAGGGCCTTCCGTAGGGATTTGCACTCTTTGTCGTACCAGCTGTTCAGGTGTTTGCCTTTTGACCTCTTGTGGTTACATCAGACATTTCTGCCATTTTGTACAGTATATGTTTGAGGTCTGTCCCCCTTTTGGTTTATCTCATACACGGTTGTGTAGAAGTTCTGGAGATTTTCCTTGCCTTCTGGGCTGTTTGGGGTGTTTTAATATCTTCAAGTGAATGTTTTTGGCTATTTGAAGGCTGATGGGAGGCAGAAGAGGCCGGGCTGCTGAGGTTTTTTTGCAGATGGTTTTTTTGAGAGACGTGTTTGTCACCAATGTTTGCAGAGTCCAATGTGTCAGTGATGGCATAGTCCACCACACTGCTGCCTACGTGAGAGCTCATTTATATGGAGTCCGAGGCCTCAACATATGTCAAGTAGTTGTGCTGTCGTAGCTGTTTCTATCTGTATGTATGGAGCTTCTACAACCAGTCTCTGCTCCAACGATGTAGATGTTTCCATCCATGGTCAGGAAGTTCTTCTACCTCCCAGTTCTGGCATTGAGGTCTCCAGAGATGAGAACTTTGTCCAGAGCCTGGAGATGAGCAACAGAGGTAGAGGTCAGGCTGAGAGCTGAGGATGGAGCGGCCTATGCTTATCCAGATGTGGTTGTCTCCTCCTCACCGGTGTCATCTGCCCATGGAGCTCATCTTTGTACCATATTAATATTCCTCCTGAGCTGCGGCCCTGCTTGGTCTTCTGATTTTTCAGGGCAGAGATTTCCCTGTATCCTGAGGGCACCTGGGATTCGTCCTCTGTCTTGGTCCATGTCTCTAGGAGGATTTGTATGTCTATGTTCTTAAGACTTTTCTTGAAATCTGAGTCTAGCGCTTTACATCCAAAGGCCGAGGCGTTGAGGCCCTGAATATTACAGCTACTGATAGTAGGGGACATGGTTGTGGTGTCCATATACCTTGTAATAAGAACAATCTGGGTTTGGATTGGTTGGTTCTGTTCAGTCACATGAATCTTTCGCACAAGGTGATAATCAGGGTATTTATCTCCTCCATGTCTCTGCTCTATATCTCCCTGTGTGAACCAGGTGGATTTCTCCATGGTTTATGTCTCTGGTGGTCTGGGCAAGGAGCTTTGTTTTGGACTTCTGGCTGAGGTCTGTTTATTGTTGTTGACCTCACTATAGGATTTTGGCAAGGCACGGCGTGAGGTCCAGGCTGTGGCGCGGCGTGAGGTCCAGGCTGTGGCGCGGCGTGAGGTCCAGGCTGTGGCGCGGCGTGAGGTCCAGGCTGTGGCGCGGCGTGAGGTCCAGGCTGCGGCGCGGCGTGAGGTCCAGGCTGCGGCGCGGCGTGAGGTCCAGGCTGCGGCGCGGCGTGAGGTCCAGGCTGCGGCGCGGCGTGAGGTCCAGGCTGCGGCGCGGCGTGAGGTCCAGGCTGCGGCGCGGCGTGAGGTCCAGGCTGCGGCGCGGCGTGAGGTCCAGGCTGCGGCGCGGCGTGAGGTCCAGGCTGCGGCGCGGCGTGAGGTCCAGGCTGCGGCGCGGCGTGAGGTCCAGGCTGCGGCGCGGCGTGAGGTCCAGGCTGCGGCGCGGCGTGAGGTCCAGGCTGCGGCGCGGCGTGAGGTCCAGGCTGTGGCACGGCGTGGTCAGGGAAGTCCTTTCTTAGGAGCAGGAAAGATCGGTTTATTTTGCAGCCAGGAATCTTTTGCTGTGTGGTCTCAGCTAGCCGGGCCAGGAGTTCTGCTGGTGCTGGAGGTTGCTGGTTCCGGTGTGGATAATGATGCATTGTGGGGTGGTAAAATATGGTTTGCCCATGACAGCTGCTACCTGTTCAATAGTTGAGGAGTGGATTTTATTGACCATTTTTTCTTGGAAGAGTCGCCTTGTGTTCAGATACTTCCCATTGGAGTCTATTATCAGGACTATATCAGGACTTTGTGGGTTCTTGGTGACCTCCTTCCTGGTGGTCTCCTGTCTGCTTCTGGCCTGTGGTGCTGGTGGTCCCTGTGATACTGTATGGGAGGTGTCGGTGCCGACCGGCTCAGTGCTTATGTGTTCTGATCCTTTGGTGTCCTGGTAGTGCCGGGCTGTGCCGTGGATCTTCTTGCCCCGTCCTGCAGATATCTGCCCCTGGCAGCCATCGCCGCAGTGCAGTGCCCCCTACCAGGATTTTCCTGAGAGATCCGGCAAGTGCTTCATGGAAATAGACCCTAACCCAAGGGACCCCATTATAGTCACCCCCCGGGGATTATATGGGCTGCCGGTGTCATCATATTGTGATCCTATAAATGTGAAGATCCTGACCCGAGGTCACACACACCAAACCTGCACTATGAGCGCTGCCACGGACTGTGCTGCCCTCTAGTGGAAGAATTACAAAAGTGCAGACGTTATACATTATATATCTGCTGTCTTTGCAGAACCTGAATAAACGTAACATTTAATTGGGAATGGAAACCACAGAGCTGCATGTTCTACACATATATCTAATATCCATCATCTATTACCAAATCATCTATCTATCTCATATCTATATCATATCTATCTATCTATCTCATATCTATATCATATCTATCTATCTATCTATCTATCTATCTATCTATCTATCTCATATCTATCTATCTATTTCATATCTATCTATCTCATATCTATCTATCTATTTCATATCTATCTATCTCATATCTATCTATCTATCTATCTCATATCTATATATCTATCCAGGGCCGGCTCCAGGTTTCAGTGGGCCCCTTTGCAGTCAACTCGCGTAACGGCATGGATTCATTACATACAGCCCAGCCCCCTCCTCGCCCCCAATACATTATATGCAGCCCCCTCCTCGCCCCCAATACATTATATGCAGCCCCCTCCTCGCCCCCAATACATTATATGCAGCCCCCTCCTCGCCCCCAATACATTATATGCAGCCCCCTCCTCGCCCCCAATACATTATATGCAGCCCCCTCCTGACCCCAATACATTATATGCAGCCCCCAATTCATTATATGCAGCCCCCTCCTGACCCCCAATACATTATATGCAGCCCCCTCCTGACCCCCAATACATTATATGCAGCCCCCTCCTGACCCCAATACATTATATGCAGCCCCCAATTCATTATATGCAGCCCCCTCCTGACCCCCAATACATTATATGCAGCCCCCTCCTGACCCCCAATACATTATATGCAGCCCCCTCCTGACCCCAATACATTATATGCAGCCCCCAATTCATTATATGCAGCCCCCTCCTGACCCCCAATACATTATATGCAGCCCCCTCCTGACCCCCAATACATTATATGCAGCCCCCTCCTCGCCCCCAATACATTATATGCAGCCCCCTCCTGACCCCCAATACATTATATGCAGCCCCCAATTCATTATATGCAGCCCCCTCCTGACCCCCAATACATTATATGCAGCCCCCTCCTGACCCCCAATATATTATATGCAGCCCCCAATACATTATATGCAACCCCCTCCTGACCCCCAATACATTATATGCAGCCCCCTCCTGACCCCCAATATATTATATGCAGCCCCCTCCTGACCCCCAATACATTATATGCAGCCCCCTCCTGACCCCCAATACATTATATGCAACCCCCTCCTGACCCCCAATACATTATATGCAGCCCCCTCCTGACCCCCAATACATTATATGCAGCACCCTCCTGACCCCCAATACATTATATGCAGCCCCCTCCTGACCCCCAATACATTATATGCAGCCCCCTCCTGACCCCCAATACATTATATGCAGCCCCCTCCTGACCCCCAATACATTATATGCAGCCCCCTCCTGACCCCCAATACATTATATGCAGCCCCCTCCTGACCCCCAATACATTATATGCAGCCCCCTCCTGACCCCCAATACATTATATGCAGCCCCCTCCTGACCCCCAATACATTATATGCAGCCCCCTCCTGACCCCCAATACATTATATGCAGCCCCCTCCTGACCCCCAATACATTATATGCAGCCCCCTCCTGACCCCCAATACATTATATGCAGCCCCCTCCTGACCCCCAATACATTATATGCAGCCCCATCCTGACCCCCAATACATTATATGCAGCCCCCTCCTGACCCCCAATACATTATATGCAGCCCCCTCCTGACCCCCAATACATTATATGCAGCCCCCTCCTGACCCCCAATACATTATATGCAGCCCCATCCTGACCCCCAATACATTATATGCAGCCCCCTCCTGACCCCCAATACATTATATGCAGCGCCCCTCATCAGATTTCACATTATAATCAAGCCCCCTTCCCCACATGGATTACATACAGCCCCCTCCTCATGTCCATTCATTACTAACAGCCCCTATACTATCAAATATGACCATTCAAAATAAAAGAATAATACTTACCTCAGTCTTCTGCTAAGGTCCGGAGCTTCCCCCTCTCCGTCTTCCTTCTCCTTCCGGCAGCCTCACAGCGCTTCAGCCCGCGGTCACAGGTTCCGCAAGCGTCGCGTTCATAACATGACCCTAGCGCACAGGGGCTGAGTTCCGCCCCCTGTGCACTAGAGTCGCGTTATGAACGCGACGCTAGCGGAGCCTGTGACCGCGGCCATGCAAAGACGCAGCGTCCTGCAGCACACAGAGTGCCGCTTTACGGCGCCAGCACCCGGCACGGCCAGGCTGCTTATGACGGGGGTTTGGCCACGAGTGGGCCCTCCCAGCAGCTGGGGGCCCCGGCACTTGCCCGGGTTTGCCGGGTGCTGGCGCCGGCCCTGTATCTATCTATCTCATATCTACACTCACCGGCCACTTTATTAGGTCCACCATGCTAGTAACGGGTTGGACCCCCTTTTGCCTTCAGAACTGCCTCAATTCTTCGTGGCATAGATACAACAAGGTGCTGGAAGCTCCTCAGAGATTTTGGTCCATATTGACATGATGGCATCACACAGTTGCCGCAGATTCGTCGGCTGCACATCCATGATGCGAATCTCCCATTCCACCACATCCCAAAGACGCTCTATTGGATTGAGATCTGGTGACTGTGGAGGCCATTTGTGTCCAGTGACCTCATTGTCATGTTCAAGAAACCAGTCTGAGATGATTCCAGCTTTATGACATGGCGCATTATCCTGCTGAAAGTAGCCATCAGATGTTACAGGGTACATTGTGCTCATAAAGGGATGGACATGGTCAGCAACAATACTCAGGTAGGCTGTGGCATTGTACCAAGGGGCCCAAAGACACCATGACACCACCACCAGCAGCCTGAGCCGCTGATACAAGGCAGGATGGATCCATGCTTTCATGTTGTTGACGCCAAATTCTGACCCTACCATCCAAATGTCGCAGCAGAAATCGAGACTCATCAGACCAGGCAACGTTTTTCCAATCTTCTTCTGTCCATCTATCTTTCTGTCGATCTACCTCATATATATCTATTACAATCATTAATCCCCTGTATATTCCCCTGTACTGCTGACTGTGTGGACGTGTCTCTGCATGGATATAGATGACACCTCGAGCAGATGATGATCGGTTCTTCACACCCACTTAGTGGTGATTCAGCGCTGTCCTGACCTGCCGCCGGAGCCTCTGATGAGCTCATTTAGGGTGTGTCGTCAGTCTGGGGGGTGCGCTGTGCAGAGCCCTGCTCCACTTCTACATTTGGAAGAGGCTAAGGATCAAGGGTTAATGAATGCTACCTGCAAAAAACTGGACTGGAGGCAGCCAATGAGAGTCATGTATATCAATGGTTAAAAGGACATTTCTATACAAAAAGTCCCTGTTATTTCCGCCATCGTTGGTCTCACTAGCGCCCTCTTCTGACTGCACCTCTACATTGTCATGTTCATTCTCTCATGTTCATTCTCTCCTATACATAAGTCCATTCCTCATAATACAGCAGACACCTGCCTTGTACTTGGAGAAATCAGCGTGTGAGCCATTACCATACACCCTTACAGGGGCTTACCAAGATTTTAAGTTCTCCTCTATCCACAGGATCTACCTGAGCGCTGTGTTCCAGAGTTTCTGGTAGTATTGAATGGAGCAGCAGGAATACTGCTCCACTCACATTTTCCGGATTATCTGGGGGGGGGGGGGGTCCTCTTCTCATCAACCCTCACTGATCAACTTGTTATCCCCTTTCCGACTGCTTTGCGATTTTAGGTTGATGGAAATCTACCATCAAAATCAAGTTATATTCAATATTGTAAAGAAGCATGAATAAAAATGACTCCAGTACGAGGTAAGAGACAACAAAACTTCTGATTTATACAGGTGGTCACACATGCCGATAATCAATGAACTTCAGAAATCTAGTACGATAAACCAGGGGTACTTACTCATAGATCAAGGCACCATGACTGTGTTAATCTGTGGTAATTGGAATAATTATGAAAGTTGATTTTAGTAGGAAGGAGGCCATGGATAAAAAAATATAAGAGGATTCCCACAGTCACGGCGCCTGGATCTATGAGTAAGTGTCCCTGGTTTATCGGCGCCTGGATCTATGAGTAAGTGTTCCTTGTTTATAGATTTCTGAAGTTAATTGATTATCGGCAAGTGTGACCACTTCTATAAAATCAGAAGCTTTGCTGTCTCACCTCGTACTGGAGGAATTTTTATACTCTTCTTTGCAATATTGATCTTTGTGTACTGTCTGTTATCCTTTATGCTGCACCCTCTTAAGTAGATATGAGTGGACCCAAACTTTAAGTTTGGCATCCTCCGTTTGGGAGCTTTGCCTCATCCCGGACATGTTGCTTGATGGGCTGCAGAGCAGTAAGTCGTGCAACTAGGCAGGGTCTGTCTTTGTTACTTTGTATTTAGATGCATTGTTTAAGTAGTTTGATATGGCTGACGAAGGCTCTGCGTTACGAGCCGAAAACGCGTTCCCCGCCTGTTCCTGCGTTTTATGATGTAAGATTTATTCATTAATTAAAGTTTGTGCTGCAGAAGAGTTGCGAGTGCCGGGATTTCTTCTATATTTGTCCAAGGCTTGGTCCATACCCGGAGCACCACTCACAGAGTGCCGTCTACCTGCTTTTTCCAATGCAACTAGGCATGGCTGAGATTGGCCAGGTGGACACCTGATGGAAACGCCTGGTTAGTCACAGCCACGCCTAGTTGCTGAGGGTGTAGAGCTGTCTGATTGGCTGCTCTGCATCCCATCCAACAACATCTGGGTTAGGCTAAGACAACAAAGCTAAAGTTTGGGTCTGCTTATCCCTACTCCTCAGATCTCGACACGTAAATGAATGGGGTTTCCATGTGAATTGTTATTGAGCCATTGAGGTACCTTGAATCTTTTCCTTTTCCACCATTAGTTTGTCCATTTGCATCTGTGTTCGGGATCATTGTCCGGCTGCGTGACCTAGTTTTAATCAAGATGTTCGATAGATGGCTCTAGAATATGGTTGGAAGATGCTCAGATTCTTTCGTTCCCTGCCGTGCTGGTTTTCACCACAGGTGGCGCTGTGCTTTATGGCCAAACATCATATAAGTGAGAAATACATCCCTGTGCATTGGTCTGTAGTGGCTGTACACTCCGGTATACTCTCTACTACCTATAGCTGGTAGGCTGCCCCGAGGTGTCGGGAGAACGACACTGTCATCTGAACGGCTCCAGCAGAAGATGAAAGCGGCGCCCCCAGGTTTCGGCTCGCTTTGTTGTGGACTTAATTAACACTCGGCGTATATAGACTTCTGCAGCGCTGACCCGCAGGGACAAATATCTGTAATTACTAAACTCCCAGGAAGACTTTTTAATTAGCTAAGACAGAAGCAACACGGCATAAGACACATCACATACTACCGGAAGGTGGAAGGGACCGAAATCCACAGGATAGGTGACAGCTTGGTAATCGCTAAAACCAAGGGGTATCATATGCCCCCATGTGAGTAGAGCAGCAAGTTATACGCAGGCAGTTCTTACACCTCCCATCCTTCCCGGATTTGACGGGACATTCCCGACATTTGGGGTCTGTCCCACTTTCATGTGAGGTATGTGGTGGTCTTCAACTCTGTGTCCAGTGGATACTTTGGTGGAGCATGTAGCCATCGACTGGCATCAGGGGAGCGAGTGATGATTCCATCTTGCCTGCCGGGGTGGGTTGATAAAATAAGGGGCGGGGTTAAAGATAGGGGGGTGTTAAATGGAAGGATGGGCAACAAAAGTAGGTACGAGTGAGAGGGCAATATTAATAGGGTATGTATAAGTGAACTTCTGTTGGGGGCTCCTTAGAAATAGGGGGGCACAATGTTGGCCTTTATAAGTGGGGGGCTTAAGGAAGCTTTGCACATTGTTGGAGCCATAGGAAATAGGAAGGGGGGGGGGGTCACAGTAAGAAGCATTATACTATGTGGAGGGCACTTATGGGTGGTTATACAGAGCCTGGGGTTGTGTAATACTGTCCAGTCAAATTGGGGGTAGGGTTAGGGATGGGGTATAGGACCTGAAAAGTTTCCATCACACTAGACAAGCCAAAATGTACGTCCTCCTCTTCACTTTCAATGGGAGGTATGCCCATCGAGACTGAATAGAGTCTCAAGCGCGACAGGATTGGACCCCAATCTCGGGAACATGGGGGGGTGGCCTAGTGGTTGCATGTTATGACCTATTCTGGAGATAGTTGGGTGCATCCTATAGAGACAGTGATGCTGAGGGTCTTTATAATAACATTCACCACATAGGACCAAGAAGTCAATCTTCTCATACCGCACTGAAGACAATTTCTATTTTAGTTTTTCTATAATCTCTGGAGTAGTTTTCTCGGTGACCTTTAAACAATTCGGAACATCAAGTATTTTTAAGAAAGTAAACAGTATAAAATTTCCTAAAATATTCCAATCACTGACTTGATCACCGACACATACAGTGATTTCATCATTAATAGGTATTTTGTATTTTAGAAATTTCCTTCTTTTATGAAATTTTCTTGACATTCTGGAGAACCCCTGGGTCAGACATTGACTTCAGATTTGGCGTCACAACGCATTTTGTGACTGGTGTAAGATGATTCATAGAAGTAGAATAGAGTCTCTTTGGATATTCCTCCCCGTATTTGACCATTGATATACACTCACCAGCCACTTTATTAGGTACACCATGCTAGTAACGGGTTGGACCCCCTTTTGCCTTCAGAACTGCCTCAATTCTTCGTGGCATAGATACAACAAGGTGCTGGAAGCTCTCCCGTTCCACCACATCCCAAAGATGCTCTATTGGATTGAGATCTGGTGACTGTGGAGGCCATTTGTGTCCAGTGACCTCATTGTCATGTTCAAGAAACCAGTCTGAGATGATTCCAGCTTTATGACATGGCGCATTATCCTGCTGAAAGTAGCCATCAGATGTTACAGGGTACATTGTGCTCATAAAGGGATGGACATGGTCAGCAACAATACTCAGGTAAGGCTGTGGCGTTGTACCAAGGGGCCCAAAGACACCATGACACCACCACCACCAGCCTGAACCGCTGATACAAGGCAGGATGGATCCATGCTTTCATGTTGTTGACCCCAAATTCTGACCCTACCATCCGAATGTCGCAGCAGAAATCGAGACTCATCAGACCAGGCAACGTTTTTCCGATCTTCTACTGTCCAATTTCGATGAACTTTTGCAAATTGTAGCCTCAGTTTCCTGTTCTTAGCTGAAAGGAGTGGCACCCGGTGTGGTCTTCTGCTGCTGTAGCCCATCTGCCTCAAAGTTGGACGTACTGTGCGTTCAGAGATGCTCTTCTGCCTACCTTGGTTGTAACGGGTGGCGATTTGAGTCACTGTTGCCTTTCTATCAGCTCGAACCAGTCTGCCCATTCTCCTCTGACCTCTGGCATCAACAAGGCATTTCCACCCACAGAACTGCCGCTCACTGGATGTTTTTTCTTTTTCGGACCATTCTCTGTAAACCCTAGAGATGGTTGTGCGTGAAAATCCCAGTAGATCAGCAGTTTCTGAAATACTCAGACCAGCCCTTCTGGCACCAACAACCATGCCACGTTCAAAGGCCACAAATCACCTTTCTTCCCCATACTGATGCTCGGTGTGAACTGCAGGAGATTGTCTTGACCATGTCTACATGCCTAAATGCACTGAGTTGCCACCATGTGATTGGCTGATTAGAAATTAAGTGTTAACGAGCAGTTGGACAGGTGTACCTAATAAAGTGGCCGGTGAGTGTATGTCAACCATAACCTTTCCAGGGCGGTTTATGTGATTTTGTCCTTTTGGAGAGCCAAGTGTTATTGATAAGAAGAAAATTGCTACTTACGGATCTCCATTGACCTCCATGGGGGAAATTACCTGCCACGTCGTATCTGAAGGAGATGTATAACTTGCCGCCTGCAGCGACTCATCATATGGTTGTGTGCAGAACTCCAGAAAGCAGATGAATAGGGAACCAAAACTTCTCTTAAAGCTCCTCATACAGAGTCCTTCACCCTAGATGGGTCGATAATGGTCACTGGTGACCCATTTGCCATGGGGTACTTTCAGCCTACAAATTTCTGGAACTGGATATCCAGCAATCTTTGCTGCAGATAGCGATTATGTGTCCTAAAACTGTATGCAAATGACCTGTGAAATGTCCAATGAGTCATTAGCATATTCAAGCTGTCCAGCTTATTCATTAGTGGGAGGCACAACCACACCCCCCCAGTGCTTGACTGACAGCCTGTATAATGGTGTGATGGCTGCTCCATGTGCTTGCTGGTGGTCACACCCCCTGCAGCCTGTGTGTGCATGTGTGTGTGTGTGTGTGTGTATAGGAGAGATACAACAGCTCCAGTATGCAGCCATGTTATAGCAGAACATATCAAGTACTTGTGTAGCTGATGTCTGTGTCTCTCACATGTTACAGCAGAACATGTCAGGTACTGGTGTAGCTGATGTCTGTGTCTCTGTGTATTAGGAGAGGGAACGTGTCAGCAGATGCAGCACACACACTAGCAATGCTTTACTGCACATTACACACAGACATGAGCAGGGAGAGGGGAGGGGGAACAGGGGTGACATCACTGCCTCTGACCATGTGACCAGCCTCATTTACATAATAAAGAATAGATGATTTTATAATGAGTAATGTATGAATTGACTAGATAAAGGCTGTGATGAGATCCTTGTGATCTGCTCCAACAGGTAGTTGTGACAGGACAAGTGACACAGTCCAGATGACAGGTGTCCTTTAAGGTGGCCTTGCACTTTCAATAGCAAACGACGACCCCTGACAACCACCAACCCTTCCATTTACCTCCTTTATAGACAGAATGATAGGGCAAGTTCAATATACCCAATCCCTTTCTCATGACACATGAGTTTATTGGCCAGTGTAATGATCCATACTTTCTTCAGAGTTCCAATACTGTATTGCTCAGACACCTTTATCTACTGGAAGGTGCCTGAGCAAAATGTTTCCTAGCTTGATATCGTGCTAAGGCATTCCTCTGTTTACTCAGTCCCCGATTACCTGTTTTTTGACTGTGAATCAGCTTGTTGTTCCTGACTATGTACTGCTCGCCCTGACCTATACCTATACATGGTTTTTGAACCTGTGCCACCTGCCCTGACCTTCTATGCACTGCTCACCCTAACCGGTCCTGATCTCCAGTATTTTCATCAGCCTAACCTTAGCTTGTCCCCTAACCATGGATCCTGTTTCTCCCTACATTGAACCAATGCCACCTGCCCTGATCTTCAGTACTTTGGTCAGCCTAACCTTGGCCTCCAACCTTTCCCTTCTGGCTCATCTGTCACTTTAAGGGGACTACTCTTAAGAGGTAGCAACTTTATGACTTCCTGCAACAAAGACCAGATCCCTATATAAGGGTTAAAGGGTGAATACCAGGGGATCACTTATAAGACACCTCAGTTGTACCCCCTAGGCAAATGCATCCAATAATAATAATGACCTTTATTTATATAGCACCATCATATTCTGTAGCGCTGTTCAGATTTTGAGGGGATATGAAGCAATAAAATAAGACCTTACAGAGTAAAAACTGCTCACAACAGTTTAGTCTATGAGGATGGTCCTACCAGGGACCAGAAAAAAAATGGTTGTATGAATAAAGATGAACCAGTCATCATGTACAGAGTCCAAGGTCAATTGGGGAGATTTATCACTGCTTCTACACCAGTTTTTTTTACAGCGACTAAGCCGCCTCCACGCCATGTGGGCATAGAGGGGCGCGGGCTTCAGGGTGGGTGGTCAAGGGGTCTTCCTGCCTCGTGTCGTAATTTTTAAAAAAATGTGAATATAATTCACAGGTTTTTATGCAAAACTATGCCAGGTCGGACCTGGCATAGTTTTGCCCGTTAACCCTAAGCCTCTTGATGTATCCAGTGGGGGGGGGGGGTGTGACCGCTGTCATATGCCGGTGCAGGAGCCAATAAATCTCCCCCAATGGGACTGCAGATAAAGCCTGGAGCTTGGTATTTGGTGACTACCGGATAACAAACGGGTGGAGGACACACGATGGGTTAGTAAGCCGAAAGTAGGCATTTCATGCAGTTAGGGAATGTGTTAGCCTTGCCTAAAGAGAGGTCGGAGTCCAGCACAACCCCAAGACAGCGGCCTACTGCCTCAGGGTTATAGTGATCCTACAGATCGTGATGGAGAGGTCAGGGTTGGGTCGGTTAGTTGATGAGGGAAAGACAAGAAGTTCCGTCTTAGAAAGATTACGTTTCAAGAAGAGAGAGGACATGATGTTAGAGACAGCACCAATGGTGGGTTTTTGTGGTCATAAAATGGGTCCACGTTACGGACACCTCAAGTGCAGTAGAACATTTCACACACGACGCCAAAGTAGCGAGATCAAAACTCACAGCAAACAACATACACCATGCTCACAAATAAGAGTTTGAAATTTTAAATCTTTATTGATTTTATTTTCGAGAAGGAAACAAAGAGCGCAAGGCAAAGAAAATAATGGCCTGAGATCACACAGGGCTAAGATAATACGCAGCGGATTGAGGAGAGGCGAATGCTGGGTTTCATATTGTTGCCGGATTGCATACCTGATAGCTTTTAGGATTTCTATCGAGAGACGAACTACGACTTGTTCTTCGGTGAGCCCCGACGCCACACTGCCCGTCAGGGAAGGCAGTAGGTTGTATAGTTAACTCCTAATTGGGGCAAAAAACACTACCCTGAAACCACACAACCTACTACCTCACCCCGCTAAGGCAGCTCAAATGGCTCAATCTTTTGACCGACACCCTGAAGATGGTAACGACTTACCGTATAGTCTATGAGCCGGAAGTCACAGTCCACCCCAATGGGACCACTGTCTCATACCGTAGTTCCATGAACATGCAGACCACCATAGATGACTGATGCAGAGAGTCTACATCACGCATTAAGTCCATATTTGATGTATTACAATAAAAAGTCTGTGGGGAGGAGGGGGATGCGGCTGCAGCTTCTTTATCTCTGTGAGTGCAGGCTGTGAGAGGAAACAGCAGTGAGGAGATTTATGATCGGCTCCAGTGAAATCTCTAGGCAGTGTATTGTAGGTAGTGAAAGACAGGGAGGAGGGGGATGGAGCTGCAACTTTCCACTATCTGTGAGACTGTATACTTTGAGAGGGGTCAAAGAATGGAGACATTTGATTGGCTCAAACTAACATGTATAGGAACATGGGACCTGTAGGCTGAGTAATATTGTCAATGGTATACAAGGAGCAGGGGGTGCAGCTGTCTAGGCAACAGTATGCTGTGAGAGGGGAGAGGGAGCAGTATAGTGTGCAGAGCAGTGTAGAGGGAAAGGGAGATGCAGCTGCAGAGACACATTAAATCCATACATACACAAGAAAAACACAGATTTTGGCTTTATTTTTAAACTGTGAAGTACGCAACATGTATAGTGACGCGTTTCGAGCTTCACAAAGTCGTCTCTTACTCCGCCATTGAAGACATTACAGCCACTTCAGGAAAGACAGTAGATTGTATAGTTATCTGACACTCAGGGATTGACCCCAAAACTAAACAACCTACTACCTCACCCCAAAGGACAGTTATCCTGATCCGGAGAAGTCTCGGGATGGAAAATCGGAAAGCAAGCGGCGGCCTATTCAGAAACACAATGTCATGTGAAATCGTTAGAAGACATTAGAGGCGGTAAAGGGGAAAAGGTGAGGGGTCGGCCTTAAAAACACTCCACCTGGGGCTGGACCGTCTTCAACTTTCCTCGAAAGCAGGCTGAGACCGGTTGTTAGAGTTACTCGAGGAGGCTCGAGGGGTCCTGAGGCTGGATCCTATTACATGTCAGGTTACCTCATAACCCCCCAGGACATACATATACATAGAGAGAACGCATGTTCTACAGAGGGGAATGTAGATGTGGCGTACTGTTCTGTCATCTCTATATGGAGGCGAATATTATACAATTTAAGGGGCGGTAAGTACTAAATAATTATAAATTAAGCAGAACCCCTACTAGATGAATGTAAGTCAACATAAAGCCCATTAAAACACAAAAAAACATAAAAATTTTAGTCATCTCAAAAAGTCCATATCATGTACCAAAAGTGGTATCAATAAAAACTAAATTTCTCCCTCACACAGCCACATCAACCAAAAAAATCTACCTTATGGTTCCCAAAATATGTTACACCAATCCTAATATTTTTTTCTTTTGCTCAAAGGGTTTTAAAAAAAAAAATAAAAGTAATACACATAAAAAACTACATACATTTGGTGAAAAATAACTATAAAAAAACGATTTTTACCTCATGAAAAAGCAATAAAACATTAAAAAACTTCATAAATCTGGTCACAAAGACCCTCAGAAAAGATTTTTACCTCATGAAAAAGCAATAAAACATTAAAAAACTTCATAAATCTGGTCACAAAGACCCTCAGAAAAGATTTTTACCTCATGAAAAAGCAATAAAACATTAAAAAACTTCATAAATCTGGTCACAAAGACCCTCAGAAAAGATTTTTACCTCATATTTTACCTCAGATATTTACCTCAGATTTTTACCTATGTTCCATAAAATGGGACCATCTACGAGTACTACTCCTCGCGCACAAGTCAAGCCCCTTTTATGTGAGGAAATAAGATTTCTGAGGTAAAATGAATGCCAAAAAGTGTAAAATATGGGATGGGAATGGTGTCATCACAGGCTCCAAGGTCTGGCTGAAGACAGGAGGTGACCATTATGGATGATGGTGGGGCCCTCAGACATCACTGCATAGCAAAACAGATACACCTCATGGTAAAACTATACTGATTTGCATAAAATGGAATTTCGAGATATTACCTGTCACCGAAAACCTGTTATCATCAAAGACGGACCATAGAAGTCACCTCACTTCATGAAACGCCCGTCTATATCCACCCACAATGCAGAGATGAGACGACCTAAAAAACATAAAGGTGACATAAATCAGGGAGGTAGTAAGAGCACTACTGTCCACGTATGACACGTACAATGTGATATATGGTGCAGGATAACCAAGGGACCAGTGATGACAGATGACGTTGGCGTTTCCCAGGACCGGGTGCAGGTGATGCACCTTGACAACAAATCCTGCCAGTCTCCCGGGGGTATTGTCCTTAATTCACTCGCTCCTTACAGTACGTAACAATAGTAATCCAGCCACGTTTGGTAGAACTTTTTTAACCGTTGAGGCACTACAAGTACAAGAAGTATATCCTGCCTGTTAAGGAGTGCAGTCACTTGTAATCCTCCACACTGCGCTCCTTTTTTTTTTGGTCATATTCTAAAACCAGTTACATTTCCAACCTCTGACCACTAGATGTCGCACCATCACGTTCTTATTATCTTGGGGATAGTCACTGTGACACCAGCCTTAAAATGGAAGATTTTTAACCCCATCAGTGCAGAAATCACTAGAATAATAGCTTCTTAAAGGGATAGGAATTTAATGTTGTACTACTAAAGGGTAGTCAGGAGAGAATTTTTTTTTTTTTTTTTTTAAATTTTGATCTAATAGAGTTTTACGTAGGACTCTATTGTGGTCCTCTGTTAATCCTCCTGGACGAAAGTATGAAGAGTGTTTTGGTACCCCTTTTTCATACGGTGTATCTTTACACAGTCTAACATTAATAAAATGTCATTCCCTTTAAGGGATACACCCCTTTGACACCTATTTGTCAAGTTATTTTGCACTTTTCCAAGAGGAATTACTGAGGAAATTATTATTTTTTACTGAAAAATTGGGTATAACAATCATATTGTAAAAGGTTACAGTATTAGTTACGGGTTAGTACATAATTATTTTCTTAAAGGGGTTGTCAGTTGAAAGATGCTTATGCTTAGAAAAAGGGAGACCAATGGGGTAAGGGGGGGGGGGTTAAGCGCAGTTATCCTTAGAGCGATTATGAAGTCACCTCTATTGTTTGCAGATGCCGGCGCTGTGAAATCCCACATCTCTACCGACGTTGCGAAGCGATGGGGTCTCATGTGCTGTGTGGCCCCTATTAAGCCTCTTCGTGCATTGGGAACTGTGTAGGGAACCGCATCTGCACCTCATTACCTCATTTCGAGGGATACTCAATACTAGAGAAGGCAAAATGGCTGCCAAATTACTAGAGAGCCAGCCCGTAACCCGATCGGGAGGGATCTGTTTATAGCACAGCCATCTATAAAGCACTACTAGTATTTTTGGAGATTTTGACACTTCATGTTGTACCTATTAATATCCAGGGGCTTCTGGACTCACACCTGGCCCTCCATTTCTACACAATCAGGACTCTGTAGTATGACCGTGATTTTTGGGACTAAAAAGGTTGCATTATTCACCCATCCCACCAATATGGTGGTCCCCTCATATCGGTCATGTATCTGCATCGGCTCCTCTTAACGACTACTATTAGCTACGCATCAAAGTCAACCTCTCGGAATGTCCACCATTGTTCACCCATCCCACCAATATGGTGGTCCTCTCATATCGGTCATGTACCTACATTGGCTCCTCTTAACGACTACTATTAGCTACGCATCAAAGTCAACCTCTCGGAATGTCCACCATTGTTCACCCATCCCACCAATATGGTGGTCCTCTCATATCGGTCATGTACCTACATCGGCTCCTCTTAACGACTACTATTAGCTACGCATCCAAGTCAACCTCTCGGAATGTCTACCATTGTTCACCTACGTAAGTCGAAGCCTTAAAATTATCACCGTTGGTCACGTATTTTAGAAAACCCCCTCCAAAAGGCGACCATTTTGTTACATATCGAAGTCAATCCCTCAAAATGATCACGTAACTAAGTCTACATCATTGAGATTGTACTGACCGTCACAGTCAAGTGACCACTGATGTCAACATTTCTAAATTTACAAGTCGTGTATCTATGCCTATGTTGCTTAGATTTGGACAACTGTTGCTCGAAATGTCCACTATTATTAGTCACCTATCTAAGCCAATCCCTCAAAATGACCCCTATAGATCACGTATCTAAGACTTCCGTATTGTACCTACCACTCTCAAGTCCATGACACATAAATTACCTCTGTCGCTCAAATACCTATATCTTCCCCTCGAAAGATCAGACGTATCTAAATCTTCTCCTCGAAAGAATCGGTTTTGGTCATGGATCTAAGACGACTTTTCACAAATGATCACTCTTGGTCATGTATCCAAGTCAGTCCCACTATCAGTCATGTGTCTAAGCCAATCCCTTGAAATGACCCCTACGTCTTTAGAAATCAGTCATGAATCCAAATCTACTTCTCGAAATGATGAAAGGACACATATTTAAGACAAACCCTCAAAGTGACCTTTATCAGTCAGATATTTTTCGGTTGACCCCTTAAAATTACCACTATCGATCACATATCAAAGCCTATATCACTACATTGACTGTGAGAGTCAAGGCCATCGGGAATAAATGACCACTGTTCACGCATCTAAATCTAATCCTCGAAAGAATCTGTTGAGGTTGGGCATCTAAGACAACCAATCACAATTATCAGATTTAGTCAAACGGTTCAATCGTACCCCAGTCACATATGTAAGACAATCCCTCAAAGTGACCACTATCAGTTATATATTTCAGTTGACTCCCTCAAAATAAGCCACAATTGGTCATGAATCAAGGACAACCCCTTGAAGTGACCACTATCAGTCACACATGTAAGCCAGCCATTCCAAATGACCAATACAGGACATGTATTTTGGTCAAACCCTTTGAAGTGACCACTGTCAGTCATATATTTCATTTGCCCCCCCCCCCTCAAAATAAACAAATGGGCGTGAATCAAGGACAACCCCTTCAAGTGACTACTATCAGTCAACACATGTATGCCAAACCTTCCAAATGACCATTATAGGTCACATATTTAGGTCAATCCATTTGAAGTGACCACTGTCAGTCATATATTTTATTTGCCCTCCTCAAAATAACCACAATTGATCATGAAAGGAAAGCATGTTGAAGTCACCACTATCAGTCACACGTGTTAGCCAATCATTCCAAAATGACCACTATCGAACACATATTTGGGTCAACCCTTTGAAGTGACCTCTGCCATTCATATATTTCAGTTGACCCCTCGAAAATAACCACAAATGATCATGAATTCAGAACAACCCCTTGAAGCAACCACTATCAGTCACATATGTAAGCCAACCCTTCAACATGACCACTATCGGTGATGTATTTAGGTCAACCCTTTGAAGTTACCATTTCCAATGACGTATGGAAGCTTGACCTTTCGAGATCAGTCGGGCACATATTTCAAATAGACCACCTTGAAATCACCACAATTAGTCGGACACATATTTCAACGGACCACCTCAAAATGACCACAATTGGTCACTCTCACAAATCAATACCAGCTAGATCTACCATCAAATACTTGAATGGGGTTAACAAGAACCCAGCCCCTCGAAGTTCTCAGACTGTACGTCAGCAGGGATAGGAAGATACCTGTGTCCACCCCCGTCACACAAATCGGTCGTATATATTTTGGATTATAAGAGGCGGGTAAACGGTCTGTGGTCGCTCCCCCACCGCCCCTACCCCTCTGCCCTCCGATGACAGTGTGAGGACGGGCGCCGCGCATGTGGTACACCACACAAATCTCCATTCCAGATCAATTGGTAACACTATTAACGAGGTTGATGGATTGAAGAGCTCCAGAAGAACGAGCCATTCCCCGGGGACTGACCACCCAACCACAAGGTCATTGTTCATCCCCGGCTTCTCCATGTCAGCTACCTGCAAAGTTCCATTAGGATGGAACCAATTGGAGGATCAGACAACGTTAATGGTCTCTCCTCGGACTAATCCTGGGTTTATTCTGTGGTTCTGTAAATTCCTGTGCGGTGCAGCCGGCATACCAGGAGGAGAAATCACTCACTGTATTTGGGGGGGGGGGGGGTTATAACCTTCCTGACACCCGGGCTGTATACTGAAGAAATCCAGCTCAGATGTTTGCTGCTGTGGCTGCAAGGTCTATGGCTGCTCAAACAGAAGAGCTTGGTTCCTTAAAGGGGTTTTCCATCATTTATACAGTAAAATCAATGTAAAGGGAATCCACACTGCAGACAGTGTTAGGTATTGTCTAGAAAGATGTGTAACCATACCATTGTGTATGCAGTTAGTAGAAGCAGGACTGTGATTTATGGATTTAGATTCCAGGATTGTTGTAGGGGTTTGTCCTCACACTGCTGTGCTCTCTGCAACTAGTGTTTGGCATTGTCCCTGGAGATCTATGTAATCACACCTTTGTGTATGCTGTTAGTAGCAGCAGGACTGTGATATATGGATTTATATTTCAGGATTGTTGCTGGGTTTACCCTCACACTGCTGTGCTCTCTGCAACCAGTGTTAGGTATTAACCCTGGAGATCTATGTAATCACACCTTTGTGTATGCTGTTAGTAGCAGCAGGACTGTGATATATGGATTTGTATTTTTAGGATTGTTGTGGGGCGTGTCCTCACACTGCTGTGCTCTCTGCAACCAGTGTTGAGGAAATTATTATTTAACTGAAAATCTGAGTATTGGGTATAACAATCATATCGGGCAAAGGTTACGGTATTAGTTACAGGTTAGTATTTAATTATTTTCTTAAAGGGGTTGTCAGTTGAAAGATGCTTATACTTTAAGGAGTTATCCTTAAAGTGATAATGAAGTCACATCTATTGTTTCCAGATGGTGGCGCTGTACAATCCCACATCCCTATATATTATACTTCAGGATTGTTGTGGGGCATCTCCTCACACTTCTGTGCTCTCTTCAGCCACTGCTAGGTAATGTCCCTGGAGAGATGTGCAATCATAGTAGCAGCAGGACTGTGAAATATGGATTTATATTCCAGGAATGTAGTGGGGGGAATGTCCTCACACTGCTTTACTCTGTGCTCTCTGCAGCCTGTGTTAAGTATTGTAACACGGAGAACTAAGAGCACAGCAGTGTGAGCAACTTGGAAAAGCTGGAATTCTGGGTAATAAATCAAAGGTACATTCTGCTAGTTACATTGCTATCCTTTTATTTATAGTGTGTGCCAAGCCTGTATGACAAGTGTCGGTGTTGAAGTATCAACCATTCAGATGGCAGCTTTACTTTTTTGGAGATTCTGATTGGTTGAAACTTCAACACTGAGAATTTTTGATTTTAACAGTTCTTTGATCCAGTAGGAAGAGAGCGGAGTCTACAACGTTGCAATATACGATAAATGGAGTTCCCCTTTAAATCGCGCCAAGAGGTCGAAATTTTTTTTCGAGTGTCATTATCAATGTCTCATTACATTTCCGTCAATCATTTCCAGACCGAGCAAATGAGGAAGTCAGAATAATTACAATGTAAACAGAACTCGGAGCAGATGAAGGATTAATCATTATCTCTGTATACGGCATTAATCCCTCAGAAATAATCTGTCCGTACAGTTTTGGTTAATCATTACCAGCTCTGTCCTTTGTATCCATGTCCGGGACACTGGACAATGTCAGGTGGTGAGTCTGCCACACATGACTAGCACTAAGGTCCTGAAACCCATCTTCCTCCCTTCTTAAAGATAGCGGTGTCCAAAGGACCTGTTGACCTTCTGGATATGTTCAGTATCCTCCTCAGTCACCAACCAATCCATATAGTGTAATAAAGAACATTGTGGACAGAGAGGAGGGAGATGCAGCTGCAGATTCTGTACGCTGAATGCTGTGAGAGGGGGGTGGGAGCTGAAGTTGGGAAATATTGGACTATTTCAGAAATTCTGGAATATCTCAGACTATGCATAGATCTTAGGATCACCCTAATAGAAGTAATTATTAGACAGGGGAGAGGGGGATGCAGCTGCAACTTCTATATGTGTCTATGAGACTGCATGCTGTGAGAGGGGAGAGGGAGCAGACATGGAGAGATAGTAGTTCATCTTAGACTGTGTATAGATGTTTGGGTCACCAAACAATCCATTTAGTGTAGTGCAAAGAATGAATAGAAAGGCAGACAGGAAACGGAGCTGATACAATTTGTTTCTCTGTGACTGCATGCTAAGAGAGGGGAGAGAGAGAGCAGAATATGGTTTAATGCACACTTTGCATAAGTATTTTGGTCAACTAACTATCGACCTTGTGTAATACTGTAAATAGCGGAGGGTGATGCAGCTGCAGATACTATGTGTCTGTGAGACCGCATGCTGTGACAGGGAGAGGTAGCAGAAGTCAGGAAATATTTTATTGTTTCATAAATTTTTGGGAATATCTACTAATATGCATAGATTTTAGGATCTGCAAACCCTAAGAGAAGTAATTATTAGATAGGGAAGAGGGGGGTGCAGCTGCAAATTCTACGTGTTTGTGAGACTGAATGCTGTGGGAGGGGGAGAGAGCACAAGTGTAGAGACTGAAATTTTAAAACAGATTAATATTATGCTGTACATTGGTGGTTGGGTCATCTAACAATACAACTAGTGTAGTACAGTGAGGGAGAAGAGGGGGATGCAGCTGCAGATTATATATGAGTCTGTGAGACTGAATGCTGTGAGAGGAGGAGAGAGCAAAAGTGTAGAGACTGAATTATTAAAACCGTTTTATATCACACTGTACATTGGTGGTTAGGTCACCTAACAATTCATCTGATTAAATAGAGTGAGGGAGAAGAGGGGGATGCAGCTGCAGATTATATATGAGTCTGTGAGACTGAATGCTGTGAATGGAGGAGAGAGCAAAAGTGTAGAGACTGAATTATTAAAACCATATTATATCACACTGTACATAGGTGGTTGGGTCACCTAACAATACATCTAATGTAATAGAGTGAGGGAGAAGAGGGGGATGCAGCTGCAGATTATATAATGTGTATGTGAGATTGCATGCCGTGAGAGGGGAGAGAGAGCAAAAGTGGTTTATTAAAATCGGATTAGACTATAGAATTTTTTTGTAACCATACACATGCTTTAACCTCAATGAAGAGTTAAACAGAAACCAGTAAGAGGGGAGGAAGGAAATCACATGTACCTTCTCACAATGTCGTGTAAGGTCAGCACCGAGATATCTGGAAATCCCCGGAGTTGCCAATCTGCAAGATAATAATGAAAAATGTTAGGTTTACTTATCTAAATAACAATGTGAATCTTTCAATATCTAAATATACTGTTAGGTGATATATGTAGAAAATATAGTCCCTACAAAGGCCTGGCACCAAACTGGGTCCTAGGTCTCTACCTATAGTAAAGTGGTGCTTTGCGTTAGACTCTACTTGATATCGACAACTTGAAGACTCTTGACAATGTACTAAATACAAAGTGATCTCCAATGATCGGCTGTAGTAGCTTGGAAGAGTTCAATATTCCTATAGTGCCCCCACGGGGGAGATTGTGAATTACACTGAAAAGTCCTCCAGAGCAAGAAAGCCTATTTAAAACCAATGTATACTCCAATCAGAACATGCGGATACCAAACAAAGGCCCACCCCATAATAATTACAGATAAAAGACTGTTAGAGGACCCCTTTTCTTAGTTTATGTAACATTTAAGGTAATTTCTTAGCAGTTTTTACTATGCAGTGTAGGAATTGGTCCCAGAGCGATGTCTAGTTCTGATTAGAAGAACTTTTTACTCCAGGATAGTAGCTGGATATGTGCGACGCTCTTTGCGCTAAGCTGCTTTCCAGTCTCTAACACTCTGCTCTGAATAACTACTGTAGTAGTCAGTCCAGAAGCTTGCTACAGCTTTCACTCAGAGTAGCGGCAAGGTGAACTGAGATCTCACCGCCCAGCAGTACGAGGACACATCCCACCAGGGACAATACTTAAAACTGGATGCAGAGAGCACAGAGTACAGCAGTGTGAGGATAGACCCTTAGAACAGTTCTGAAATATGAATTCACAGTCCTGCTGCTACTAACAACACACAAAGGTATGCTTACACATCTCTCCTATGCCATTACTGGCTGGTGTATTCTATGGTCAAAACTGCCAATAAATGTGCTTTAATCCTAATTAGGCAACTCTTAAATTTTGGAAAAGCTCAACGACCACACGTTTAACAGCTGTAATGTTGGCCATATTGGTTGTCTCTTAACTTTCACCGAAAGTTCCTATGGAGGACAAAGTTGGGGGTGGGGCAGATGATGTTTAATGTACACCTCCACCTCATTCCCCATGTAGTAGCCTGATTAAATCTGGGGAACACAGGGACCGGGTCGTAACTTTTATAGCCGGTCCTGTCGTAAGAGCAGCCACATGTTGACTGATATTCATTAGAACTGGCACTGTACTGTACGCCCTGGCACCACGCCACAGCTGTCCACCACAGACATAAAACATGAAGGATATCCTGGCCTGTAAATACGTGACCGTCGCTATGTCTGTATACAATTACATGGAAGGAACAAAGACTGTGAGAAGAAAAGGAAGCAAATGCCGAAAAGCCATCTATATAACAAATACAAGGAACATATTTTGGGCTTGGACAATCTAGTGTGGTAATGTTCTGGGCATTAAAACGTGTGTCTAGAATCTAGACCTCTGAGAGACTTGACCTCTGTTTTTAGAATGATAAGGTTTGATGTTTATGGTTCTAGAACCATGGCGCAATACCATATTAAAATCTAGAATGACACCTGAGGACCCTATAACAATGGACACCATCACTCGATAATGTAGAAGGATCTAGAACATTGGAGCACTGTTAGCAACCATGATTATAATAATAAAAAAAGATGGCTGAGTATCTAGAATGTTCACTGATACCTGAAAATCTAAGATATTGATCACTTGATGATCTAGAACAATTGGGCATTGATGCTTTTGAGGATCAGGAACAATGGAGCACTGTCAGATAGCAAACCACAACAATGGACCACTCTTGAAAATCTCAACGATGCACTGAGGTCTTAAGGATCTAGAACACTGTTACACTAGAACAATAATCTGGCAGTTAACGATTTACGAAAAAATGGAGAACTGATGAAGAATCTAGAACAAGATGAAAACCATCTGAAAAAGATGGTTGAGGTGTATTAGGGGCCACATTGGTATCACCAAGTTTTCACATATCTAATAAACAGCCTCAGCAAGATAGGTTTTTCCATGTGTAGTTTGTGGGACTGAGCTGCAGTACCTTCTATACCTTGGACCTTAGCCACAGCGTAACAAAGAGCGGAATTAATTCATGAAAAGGAACCGTCTACATGCCAGTATATTCTCCATCTGATTGGCTTCTATGTGGGCTGCCTCCAGAAACACCATAGGACTACATGTTCCTCAAAGTGGTTCTTATTAAGGAGTCTTCAGATCACCAGAGGAAATTCCAGTCATGACACATGAGGATCTAGAATTGTGTTCACAAAATAATGGCTCCATATCTACAAAACTGGAAGATGCTTACTGGATGTTCTAGTTACTCAACATGTTGGGGAAGATCAAAAGTACTAATACTTGTTTCAACAGAATCTAGAACAATTAAGAACCTTTGTTTTCTTTTGTTCTAGAATAATCCGTACTTTCATATGAATCTAGAACAGGAAACATCATCATTTGAGGATCAGGAACAATGGAGAACCAACACTCCAGGCCATTGGGCCTTTGTTATTTATGGTTCCAGAATAAGGAGACAGTACAGTACATATGATCTATAAAAAATATGTAATGACAGCTGGGAGTCTAGAACAAGGGCACACTGGTGATCTAAAAAATCTGAGCACTAACTATTACAGATCAAGAAAAACAGAGCAGTGATGGCTGAGAATCTTGATCGATGACAAACTGGGGACAATGAAGAGCTTGATGATCTGGTAGAACAACTGAGCACGGAAATCTAAAATGGTGCGTGACAATCTGAAAACAATGGTAACATAGGGTTTATGAATCTCGAACAATTGGGCACTGGTGGTCTGGAATCTAGAACAACGATGCATTGATATTTGAAGATCAAGGAGCACTGCCAGCTTATTGTCTGGAACAAGGGTACACAAATACTTGAGAACCAAGTACCATGGTGCTTTGCGAAACGTGAGATAACACTTGAGGATCCAGTCCGACAGAATTGTGGCACACGCACCAAGTTAAAGGTGCACCAAATAAAGTTGGTGCACTCTGTCAAGGCATGAAGGTCTGTTGAGGCAGATTCATGAAGAACGGGCGCTACAAATCATGAATCTGGCGCCCCCTGCACTACATACAAGTAACTGCACATAGTACACACTGCACTGTTTTTAGTAGATGTGGCCCATTGTGTTTTGCAGGTTCTTCTTTAACGGTATCTGTTTTCCAAGGAATGTGTGGAGGGGTGAGGGGGGGGGGGGGTCAGACCTTTTCCAGATCAGGTTACTTGTCAGGGTGATAGCAGGATTAACAATTCAGTTTTAGAAAGAAACTAAAGCTCTTAACCCCAGAGTATCCCTAGTGACCGTCCAAGCTCAGGTCAGCTCCCATAAGTCAGGAAGAGAAGGGGCTCTTCAGCTTCACGAGTCACGACCGAGGCAGAGTGTACAGAAAATGTAAGGTGACCCGCGAAAGGGGATTAGTGGCCGATCCTAAATAGCTGTTTTAACAGATGACCGTGTGGAAGGTTACGTGTATGCTTTACAACGCCGCCAATTAGCATGTCTCTGCAGGGGGGCACCTGTTATAAGGATCTAGAGATTGTACACTTGGCCAACGCAATAACTGGCACTGGGTGTAATGCATGGGACATCGGTAAGATCTATTCATCCTCATAATATCCTCAAAACAATCACCTAATCCGGAATCTTCAACTGAACAATAGTGTTCTTAAAGGGGATGTTTCAAAAATAACAAGCTATGCTCAGTTTACAAGATCAGGGAGTCTTCAGGATAAGAGGGGTCAACCTTGGTGAATAATTCACAGTCTATGGCAGTGATGGCGAACCTTATTGAGACAGAGTGCTCAGACTACAACCAGAACCCACACATTTATCACAAAGTGCCAATATAAGCAGTAATTTATCCTAACCTACCAGCCTCCTAAGGACACTAATACAATTGAAAGCAGGAGGACAAATCCAGACTATCACTGTAGCTACTCTCCAGGGACCCGCAGTACAGGAAAAGTTGTGTGGCCAGCAGGAGGACCTTCAAAGATATTCTGGTCCTCTCCGCACCTTCTCGCTTTTCCTTCAGTCCCAGGCTGCCAAGAGATTTTAGGTGCCAGGGATCTAAAGTTATGGCTCCTATTTTCCAGGATGTATCTAATACATGCTTGGCCACTGAAGTGCCACCCTGTGAGGACATATGAGATACTTCTGTGGCGATTAAAGGGTTAAATAGCACTGATATTAGTCAATCTTGACTTGTGTGGAACTGCAGTTGAGTCCTGTCTGGGGAACTTTGTGCTGAGCTTGAGTGCCCACAGAGAGCACTCTGAGTGCCACCTCTGGCACCCGTGCCATAGGTTCGCCACCACTGGTCTATGGGATTGGGATGAGCACTGTTCTTGACTATGAAAGTCTGTCCATGATTAGCTCTCTATGTAAATGGAGACATAGATGGTTGAAAGGTTTGGATTCTGAGACGACAAAAATCTAAAAGCCATCCATTTTCATACCCAACCATCCTTGTGTTAGAGGAGTATGTCTTTTATCCCCTGAAAATAGAGCACAAAGACCTTTAAAGAATTGACGGCCTATCGACAGATCAGTGGTATCTAAATGTTGACACCTTCTGACCATGCATAGTCCGGTCAAGTGATTAGGATGGTGCAGCTATTTTGAAGTCCTGGAAAATCTTCTCCGGATGAAGAAGTTCTCATGCTAAGAAGAAGCTTTGGGTTCGCGTTGCTCACAGTCCATGTCGTAAAAGTAACTAGTAGTTTACTAGTTTTTATGAATGGTTAGAAGATTACGACCAAGGTTCAAGATGTCATCGAGTCCATAGATAAGAAGGACGTACACATTTGAAATGTCTGTTGAGTTACATTGAAACTGACCAACCTTATAATGTGAATGAGGTATTAAGGTTTTCAGGCCGATGGTGAACGTCTACCAATAAACTTTGCGCTAAGAGTTATCCACCAGCAGCTTCTGCTATTTATACAGTCCACGTCTCTACATGAGTCTGCGATTCCCGTTGACTCGTTTATCATGGCCTGTCAAGCCACTGGCCGGTACTTGCCATCTGGCACAACAGTTCTAGCCTCTGCCTGCCTCATTCTTCGCGTGTACGGCATATAATGTACCGTGCAGGACGGAGCATGGCCAACTGTAGACAGGGAGGAATGTAGACTGGTACGCGAGCTGTTTAAAATGGGAAACAGTGGCTCTGGGCAAGAAGCGAGGGCGACAGGTGGACGTATATATTGGGAAACGGTATAAGTGAGACTAGTGTTATATTTATGAGGCTGCTGGCAGTCGCGCTATGTTGGATGGGGATTTTGAAGATGAGCAGACAGGATAACCTCACAGTGACCCTCAGGATGGCTTCAATCCATGATATGAGAAGGACAAGAACTGGTGCTGATTGCATACAGTCCAAAGGTCAACCAGCTACGGGAGAGGATGAGATATTAAAGTTACCTGCACTTACACCTGTTAATTTTAGGTAGTTTCCCTAAAAAGGCCTTAAAATGTCACATAAACTCTGTCTGTCTTGCCTCTGGGGGTGACTTGGGCTGAGTTGCAGTACTAGACATAGTGGGGGTCATTTACTAAGGGCCCGATTCGCGCTTTCCCGACATGTTACCCGAATATTTCCGATTTGCAACGATTTTCCCTGTATTGCCCTGGGATTTTGGCGATTTGCGCCAAAATCCGTACGCACGCGACATAAATCGGGGGCGTGGCCAAACGAAAACCCGACGGATTCGGAAAAACCGCCGCATTTAAAAAAAAAAATGTGTCGCGAAAATTGCACTTAGGAATAGGCCGGTGAATTTCAGGGCATTCCAGCGGGCCTCGGGGAACTTCAGCGCAGCAGCGCCACCTGGTGGACGGCGGAGGAACTGCCTTAGTGAATCCCGGCCGGACCCGAATCCACCACAGAGAACACGCCGCTGGGTCGCGAATGGGCCGGGTAAGTAAATCTGCTCCAGTATTTCTGTTGTCCATGTTACACTGCAGATTGATCAGAAAAATTTTGGTAAATTTGTAATTTCATGTGCCAAAAAAAATTAATCTAGTAGCACAGAGAAATCTTTACAGGGACATTCCCCCCCATCCCAACTGGTAACAATTTTTCATAAATTTCCAGAAGGAATGAAAAAAAAAAACTTCACTACATAGAGCTATGTGTCGGGAAAGGTCAAAGATCAGACGTTATACTATGTCTAGGGGGAAAGATGACAAGAGGTCTAGCTATTCATTCGCGGGATTCTTTAGCCAGACATCTCAGTCGAATTCCCCGCTCTTTAGACAAGCACTTGACCTCCTCCATCAAGATGGTAAATAGATTTTATACTTGTGGTTGATCAAAGTAAGAGGGGCTCCGGGCTGGTGAAGGGTTTTGGGATTTGCAGCGAGAGCAAGGATGATAAAGGTACAAGTGCATGGCAAACAGTTTCACATAGTTCATGAACTTGACTTCAATGGGAACAGTCTCCACTTTGGGATCACTGAGGGCACCAGGTGTCTTTATAGATCCCCTACAGGAGAACCTCATCAGATGCAACTAAAGTAAAATACACGCATAGAGGACTACGGTATATACACCCCTCTCTGACCACTAGGACTTGTTGCCTTTATATATTGCTTCTCCATAGGACAAACGTCTGATCAAGTCATCGGAACGTCCCAAGAGAGACCTCAAGCCCAACTGAGCTAATTGGAATTCTGGCATGGACCATCTACAAATGAATGTAATATACAAAGAACCCCCCACCAATGTAAGAATGATAACCTACAAATAAATCCCAAAATGCTACTTCAAGTCATTGTTAATTTATGTAGAAAAAAAATGGTTAAATAAGGGTTATATTCTGACCTTCCTCCAAACTCCTTTAATTCGTCATTGAGGTTCCGGATGCCTCTTGCCTCTTTCTGGATTTATGGTTGTTCTGCTTTCATCCCTGGAAGAAGGAATATTGTTGTGGTGCTCTTCTCGGCCTACAGGTGAAGAAAATGTAAGGTCAGTGAAGAAACATCAGCCATAATGAAGTAAAAAAATAGAAAAAAAGAATAATAATCATAATATTGCTAATAATCTGGAACTTTTTTAACTTTTTTCTTTCCTACTGAACCAGTCTCAAGAGCAATCTGCTCATCTCTATCAGAAAAGAAGTCCACGTTGTCAATTTTTAGAAAAAGGAAGGTCCCCCTTTAAGTAGCCAGGAATGACTTGGCCAGCTCCTCGAATCAGATTTGTTGCCATGCAGATTTCCAGTTACCCAGCATCCCCCGAGCTTCGAAAAACGAATAAAGTGGATTGTCACGTCGGAGTCACTTAATGGGAAAGGCTTCGCCTGAGAAGGCACAAGACGTTGTTATCTCCTGTGACAAGGCTGTTGGCGAACTGAAGACTTTGCGGCTAATTTGACTAATCTATCATCTTCGTGTTTTCTTTTACGTCCCCTTTGTTCCCGGACGGATCGTGATGTCATCCCCAGTCAGTTATGAAATGCATAATGAAGAAGACGCGTTACATAAGCGGGGAGGAAGAAAGCCTCTAAGTGTCATTAAAGGGAAGGCAGCGGGAGACATCGCCTTTATTAAGTCCATCGCTGCGTGGCCATATATGAGGCCAATCACGAAGACATTAGGACGGAACCAAACCGGGGGGGGAGGGACACACGTGTTCCCGAGTGTCTAATCGCCAGGCAAACTTTGCTATAGTGGTGCGGGCTGTGCAAATTTTCTCCAGCGAGTTAATTTCAAGTCTTACGGCCCCCGTGTCTCTTTCTCACTGACAAGCGCCTCCAGCGAGCTCAGCCTCAAAGAACACTAAATCTTTTTCAGAATGTATTTATAGAATTCCATAAATCTTGCACGCACCTTCCAGCAGCTGTAGGGAGAGCTAGAGCCTAGAACCAGGCTACGAGGGTGTCTTTGTTTTAGTATCCCAACACTCCAGTCCCCCCCCCCCCCCCGGACATCTTTTCTAGAGACTCTGAGAATGTATATGGTGTCTTCCTATGTGTGATAAATTATAATGCCGATCCCGTTGCATGCATGGACAACGTTAGGGCAACCAAGGGCATTTCAGTGAAGGGTGGCAAGAACCTTCCCACCGCAGTATCAGGAAGTCGCAAGAATAGGATGGGGGGTGTCATAAAGCAGTGAAAGCGGATGTGTAATGGGTATAAAGCTCTGAATGAGTTAAAAATTGAGAAGATGTCACTTATCCCTAGCTGGTCTCTACTTTCAGGTCCCACACAGGAAGTGACCACTGCACGAGGGGCTCACCTCAGCCAGTGATTGGCTGAATACCACTTCCTGTTTAAAGACAGGAACCAGGAAGTAGACACCACTGAAGGACCTAGGAACCATCGGTTCCAGGAGTAACAAACAATCGTTGAGGTGATTATTAATTATTTCGTTGTTTTAACCCGTTATGAACTATTTCGAAAAAAAAAAAAAACTCCCCGTGCAACAACATTTTAGAAACCGCATTGCATGGGGTGAATCACCAACATAATCTAATCTACTTCATAATTCAGATTGTTCAATGTACCTTCTAAAGGGATTCACAACAAGAATAAGTCTACGCCCAAACAATGCAAGGGTCTGAACATAGATGATCATAGATGGTCCAACGCTCTACAGAACGAGAGAGACGGAACGATCTCCCACTCCAAAAATGAAATCTCAACCAATAAGAATAATGGGGCAGATAAGACGTGGCAGTCGACTATATTACATAAGAGACAACCTAAGGAAAGGTTGGGATGTCCTACGGCTGTGGCCTCACCAGGTGGTGCTTGATGCCGTGTTAGGAAGTCTACCCCAGGCTAATAAGGATTAATCGTTGGTTGTTGGCCATCGGCTGGATGACAGCTGTTGTCTTCTGTGTTCAGTCACGTTGTGACCAAGCAGAAGGCTCATTTATAATATCGACACCAAGAAACCAAGAACTGTGAAAATCTATGTGTGAAACTTGAGGACAATCTGTCACCCGTTTGCCGATGATATCCCCAGTCCATAACGGGAAGACCACAACCGCAACAACAACAAAAAATTGGGCCGCGGTCTATCAGTGCTCCTATCCAAAACCTACTGAAATGTATTGTAAGAAGCTTAGGGTGAGTTTCCTCCTATCGGGAAGAAGAAGGACCATAGACCGTATTGGGGTCCTTACATGAATATCCTGAATATTTTTTTTTTTGTTTTAACCTCCCAACAACATAGCTGATGTGATTCCGGCTGTGCCCTTCATCAATTTGGTGTTCGTTTTATTAAAATCCACCCACCTGTTCGAAAGATATGGTTTCTATATGAGTTAGAGTAAATTAGCCAAGGGGGCGGGAACCTTTAGCTTTCTTATAATATAAGCAAATTCACATATAAAATTTCGGGGACCATATCTTTTGGATGGGTGGATGGAATTCAACCAAACGCCAAATTGATCAGGGGGTGTGCAGGAGGTGTGCAGACTGCCTTGGGCCTTGGGCTGTATGAATATTATCGCCCCTACAAGCCTGAAATCACTTCCTGTGGTACTACAATCAAGTACAATCAAGCAGCTATACCTGTTTTCATTCTGTGGTTTCAGCACATTTGGAGGACCTGCAAAAGTCCTGAAATGGCTGTTCCATATGGTTCTAGAATTAAGCTTCTTGGGGAACAGAGGATACATTCTGCCTGCTTTCAATCTGTGGTTTCAGGACCTTTGTAGGACCTGCACAGGTCCTGAAATGGCTGTTCCATATGGTTCTAGAATCAAACTTCTTGGGGAACAGAGGATGCGTTTTGACTGCTTTCAATCTGCGGTTTTAGGACCTTTGGAGGACCTGCAAAGGTCCTGAAATGTCTGTTCTGTACATGCATATTGCGAGCAGGAACAGATGTATAAAGATTTCATGCGCGAAAGTCCTTCTCAGTATAAAATTTGGTGAGTGGTGTGGTTGGCCATGGGCTCGGGCCACGGGCTACCGCCCAAACCTCCTATATTATAGTCCACTATTGGAGTTGTGTTTTTCAGCATTTTGTACTTGGTGACTGATCTCTTTTAATCAGCATAGCAAAAAAATCTCAAAATCTCGCCCTTCGGAACATTATATCAAATGATGGAGATTATATATGAAGGATTGTCTATAACACGAATACCGATAGAAGCTAATTCCCACTAAAATAATGAAATTACTAGAATTACAGGGAAATTTTGTTCTCCCGAAAACGAGGCCTATTTCTACAGACTGGTCAGACGTACTAAAAAAAATTTCGACTCGGTTCACAAATTTACTTTTGAATATTGTGTTATATTTAACTGTTTATGCAGATTAAAAGGATTAAAATTAGCATAAATATATTTCTGTTCCGATTCGATTAACATTTTTAGAATTTTTTTTTAAATGTACATATAGAGAGACAGGTAGATATATAGGTAGATAGAGATATACAGGCGCTCCCCTACTTAAGGACACTCGACTTACAGACGACCCCTAGTTACAGACGGACCCCTCTGTGACCTCTAGTGAAGCTCTCTGGATGTTACTATAGTCCCAGACTGCAATGATCAGCTGTAAGGTGTCTGTAATGAAGCTTTATTCATAATCCTTGGTCCCGAATCCCAAAAATTTCGAAGCTCCAATTGTCAGTGGGCAAAAAAAATTTTTTGTCTGGATCTACAATGATAAAATATACAGTTTTCGACTTACATACAAATTCAACTTAAGTACAAACCTCTGGAACCTATATCTTATATACTGCCTGGATATGAAATACATAGAAGAGAAAGAGACAGAAATGTGCCAAAAAATTATGTCAATTATTATCTGGATGCAACTTTTTTCAAAAGTAAAAAAAAAATTCGAGTTTTTATATAATTTTTTGAACTTTTAGACTATTTAATATATTTTTTTAACTAGTATAAAAAATTGCTATATAATACAATTAAGTTATTTTTTGCCTCAAAGGCAGATACCATACGCCGTGCGCAATGACCTTGGTAGCACCTTGGCCAAAAATGACGAAAAAAACCCCAAAAAACATCATAAATATAAAATTTAATAATAAAATATCATTCAGAAACTGACTGAATTCCGACACAATTGCGATTCCAAATTTTTTTGTTGCCGGATAGAAATAGAATACGCTCCAGCTTTAACCCCTTGTGTGCTCGGAGAGAGAGAGAGGATTGCACGGAGCTGCTTGTTTGTGGGCGAGCCGGGTCACGGCTGCCAGTATCGGAGCCAGAGAACAGTTAATGGCACTGCCCCAAGGTCAGCGTGTCGAAAGCAGACATTGGTTTCTATCCAAAAGTCTGTAAGCTTTTTTTTTTTTTTTTTTTTTTTTTCCGCCTCTAAGTAGTCAGTCAGCAACAATCGTCCGGTCGAAATAAAACAGGAAGATTTTTTTTGCATCGGAGCCTGTTTACTTTCTACCGGGATCGTGCATGCTGCGCACAGGCTGCAGAAGTCCGGGTTAAAAACAAAAAAACAAAAAAAATAAGGAAAAAAAAAAAGCCGGAACTCAAATCCAATCGACAAAATGGCGGATGAGTAGCGGCAGACATTTTGTTGCTGCCTCACTTTGGCGGATTGGCAGAGATTCACAAAAAACGATAAGACACGCCGGGTCGAGTTTTAACTGTCCCCGTGCCAAGGGTAACTTTTCACGGTGTTACTGGTATTAAGGAACTACGATAATAGCTGCGTGTTGGCTGTGGAGGGTTTTTAAAAAAAAAAAATTAACTCTCTCGATACAACGGAGGAAGAAACTTGATGTCGGGAAACTTCCCGGCTTGAGTTAACCCCTTAACAGCCATTACATGGGCTGAGAGCTCATAACTGTAACAATCGCCGGATGTATCATTATCACAGATACATAAAATATCATAATAACAGTAATACGTTTGATTAGAATTAATGTAATTAATGAATTGTTTAGAGATATTAACTTTAACTCTTTTATGACAACCACTCATCTCTTACCGGGATTTGAACCGGCGCAAATCCGATGTATGACACAGGTTCGAAACCTCTGACTGGTGAAATGTCAGTTAATATGGAAAATAAAAATGATATATAATATTGTATCTATATTATCTATATCTATATAAAATATATTTTTTATTTTTTATTTTTTTTAGTATTTTTTTATTTATTTCTGGATGGATCCATTCCAGATAACCCAAATTTAGCTGAACATTAATATATAAATATAAATATAATATGTATATATAATATATTAAATATATACATATTTATATATACAGTATATATATATATATATATATATATATATATATATATATATATATATATATATATATATATATTATATATATTTGAATTTAGTAGCAAAAATAATATACTAATCAATTTATTTATGAAAATCTTTAAAAATATTGAAAAAAACTGTATTAAAAAAAAAAAAAAAAATCACTGACCAAAACTGTACACATTGAAAAGCACCAGTTTACTCACCCAATTTTCCACAGAACTCAAAATATGCAAACTAAAAAATTTTTTTTGAACATAGAAAAAAAATGACTGTAAAAATGAAATATTTCTAAAAAAAATATAATAAAAAAAAATCATAAATAATAAATGTAAATGCTAAATGTGACAAAAATAAGGAAAAATAATATTATAATTAAATAAAGGAATAAAATCAAATATAAAAAATGTAGATGCTAATTGTGACAAAAATAAGGGAAATTAATTGAATTGGGCAGAGTCCAGCGAACAAAAAACAAACAAACCGTAACACCGAGACGTACGCAAAAAATGTACTCTAGTCACCTAAGGGTTAAAAAGTCAACACTGCAAGGACTGGGCATGTCCGCTTTATCGGGTATGTCTTATCTGATGTCTCGAAAGAACATTTTAACCCCTTGCTGCACCTGGCAAAGCAGAAAGACTGAGCTAAGGTTTGGAATTGACGCAGCTATTACATCGATCTGAAGGCGCGGAGGTAATGGCGAGATGCGGGTCTCCGTGTAGGTGGCGCTAGCGATGAAGAATGGACTAGTAACCCGGTTCTATGTGGAGTCACATAAGGCTTACTGAATGAATAGACCATCTGTGTATTAAAAAAAAGTAAGACTTAGTTTTTATCTGTTCCTATATGTTACAATGTAAGTGGCGGAATGTGGGCGGGGAATTCCACAGGCAAAACTAGTTGCTAATGCAGAAGGATGGATGATTGGGAAACGTAGCGTTAAGGACTGGACAATGTTCTTCGTGGCCAGGATTCCTTAAATAGTCTACACCGTGTTGTACCTTACAGGGCCCTAGGGGGCAGAATGTGACAGACATGGGCATGAAGTAGGGATATTAAAGGGGTATTCCAGGAATATGATCATCTGATAGAAGGAGTGGAGTTTGTATCTCCTAGGTGAACATGCTCGCCAACTCCTTTCATCTCTATAAGAGAGCCACATTCCATACTGACTGGACTGAATAATGGAATATCCCTTTAAGGGAAATCCTCCATGAAAATCCATCCTGATAAACCAGGGACATAACTCATAGATCCAGGCACCGGGACTGTGATAATCTTCTTATATTTCTTATCCATGGCCTCCTTTCTTCTAAAATTAAATGTTGAGATTATGCTAATGAGCATGAGGGGCTCCTGGGAGTGTTATCAGAGCCCCCCCCTCCGCATGCTACAGCTTCACAGGCTATTAGACTGTCTCCCCCTGCTCCATCCCTATGCCTGATGTTATCTCAGATGTAATCACCCAGTGGGAGTGGGAAGTGCTCCTGCAAAATCTGCAACATGGAGGGGCTCTGGTAACAACCCCTGGAGCCTTTCTGCCTCATTAGCATAATTTTAAAAGTTGATTTTAGAAGGAAGAAAGCTATAGATAACAAATATAAGAAGATTATCACAGTTGCGATGTCCGGATCTATGAGCAATGTCCCTGGTTTATCATGATGGATTTTGATGGAAGATTTCTTTTAAAGGGAATTTAGCAGGACCTCCCAACAACTAAAAAGGGCATCGTATAGGGCAATTTTAACCAAATCTGGAATTTATAGGAAAATTCTATTTAAAATTTTCATGCAAATTAGGTGCTCAGTGCACTGGAGGCGGGGCCATTCCAGCTGGTGCACCGATTTTCTCCTTCCTATGCCTTATTTCTGTGGGTGATGTCAGTAAATGTGCAAAGGAACAGCATTATGTAATGATGGGCAACATAAACGACTAAAAAACAAGTGCATCAGCAGTTACGGCCCCGCCCCCTGTGCACTTAGAAGCTAATTTGCACATCAGTAAAGATGGTAATATTTTTTTTGGTGGGAGGAGTATGTAATAATGTTATCAAATTGAAATACATTTTTTTTAAATTTCTAAAATGTAAAGCCCCGCCCTTGCTCTTGCCCTCTATGCAAATCAGTATAAACCACTCCCCCTAATTTTACTTTGTCTCTCTTTTAACGTTCTTTATTGCATTACTAAGTAACATTATCAGATACTATAAAATGACAAACTCCTGCTGTGTAGGGAGCGTGTGGACACATTTTTTGGGTTCTGGGCCCCCCCCTTTATACTGGATTGGGGTGCACAGGCCCTGTGACTCTACCCCAGAGACCAGGTTGTAAGTACCTAGAGGCGGTTTCTATTTTTTTCTCTCTCTCGTAAAGAGCGGCTGAACATTTGCAGCGCACCTGGGATATTTCCATGACATAGCCGCCGACATGCGGAGAAGATTAACCCCTCGTAGACCAACCAATGCAGCGAGAGCCAAAAACTTGCTTTTTCTTTCGCCCGCAGGTTTCTGGTGACATTTCATCCTACAATAATTACACTTTGTGATCATAAACGAAACTCATAAATCATATGACGAATCATAAACTGGGCTGTCCTATCACATTACTGCTGGGTTACCATTGCCTTAAAGGGATTGTCCATCTGTAAGAAAGAGGGTGATGGTTGCAGTCCCAGGCATGACCTGTAAACAAGAGTGGCACTGTTTGTGAAAGGCTGTATCTATGTTATTATAATCCTTACATTTAAAGGGGTTTTTTTAACTTCTATCCAGGATCGGTGATAGGTTTTTGGTGGGGGTCTTGACTACTGACCATGGAGGGGGGGTCCTTGTTTAATTCCTAGTCTATGGTACTGCTGAACTGTAAAGTGCAGCAATTAAAGGGGTTGGACGAGAACTATAATTGATCATTTCTGATCCCTTCTGCCTCTAGTGGCCTGAAGCTGTAAGTACAGCAGCAACTCCCATTCACTTCCATAGGAGCAGACTATTTGAAGTCGGCCACACCACTGATCAGATACTCATGCCTGATTTTGGACAATCCCTTTTACTATCTCAGGTAATCCCATTAAGGTTGAATTGAATGGATGCATGCATGTCAACTATGGAGCTATGGTGGGACACATGATTAAGGATCATTCTAAGGATTGTAAGGGACCCTTACCAATCAGACAGTTATCGCCTTTCAAGTGTGTCATGATATAAAGGAATTGACTAGAATAGAAAAATATGGCTGCCTTCTTCTAAAAACAGCCCACTGCTTACTCCCACCTGCCCACTGGCAGGGGTGCATCAGCCATGAAGCGAGTTGAGTCTCATGCCTCAGGCGGCACCACCTTGAGCAAGATGGGGGGCAGCATCAGGATTGCGGTCACCTGTTACAAAGCAGGACCTGCAATGTAAAAATAGTGTTTCTTCTCACCAGACGTCAGCAAGGGTGTGAGACACTGTATGGAGAACCCACATAATAAAAAAATAGCCTGATATATTACTACTGGATGGGATGGAGGGGGCGCTGTTCTCCGGCAGCAGAGAGTTTAGGTTCACTCCTGCCCACAGGTCATGTTTGGTAGTGCTCTTCTTCCTCATTGATGTTAATGTAGCTGAGTTGCAATACCAGACACAACCTATGGGCATGGGTGGCGCTATTTCTAGAAGGCCGCCTTGTATTTGTAACCCTGGACAGCCCCTTTAATTGTACATGAAACTGTTAATATTTTCACCGGTTTGATAAGAAAAAAAGTTTCGTCAGAATCCAAAAATTCCACTTATCTGAAGGACTCTGCACACAAGTCCTTGTGGTTTGAGACTTGCGGCCTCTGCACAGGATATAGAAGGGTTCCTGTCTCTCCATCAGGGTCGGGCCAGTAAGAAGAAGTAACGTGCAGAACGGAGGCCGGCTGCAGTGCATGCTGGGTGCACAATGGCTTTTCACTTCGTACAAAGTCGTCACAAAGTTGCTCCGTCCCTTTTGTGCTTTCAGAGGGGAAACGGTTGACTACATGGGTTTTGGGGAACCACACACAAGCAGATAATAGAGCCCGGAATATACAGACATAACGACATTGCAAAATCTAAGCCAAAGAGTCAATGATTTCGGCAGATTTTGTGATTGGAAGATCAGAGTAGGGTCGTTGGCGAAACGGGTATGCGAAACTTTGGGAATTTCGACTGTAGACTTATCGGGCAGGGCATCAATGAGGATCTAACATATGGGATAGAAGGACTTGGGCAAGTGGGGGCATTTGGGCATTTCCCATCCATTTTTGTGTAGTATAGGTCATCAATATCAGATTAGTGGGTATCCGAGTTTTTGTGCCTCGCCCCATCAGAGGATCCTCTGTTACATGCGCAAAAATCCAAACCTGTAAGAGGCCACTGACTATAATGTGCTGTTTATGGTTCTGTATAGGGAAGACGCATCTTCTGAACCACCTTAAAATGCTGCCCCAGCTGGTGGTCTGGTCTTCTCTCACTGGATATGTTCTGATGGATAGAAGCTTTATCTAAAGGTGCCGGGTCCAAATCAAAACCTGTATCAGCCCCCAACCCCTCTAACTCTAATGTTCTGTTCTTTTCTCTACATGTGGAAGAGACAACTATGGGCCCCATAAGTGCCCTGGGCCAGAGTGCGAATGCAACTTCTACCGCTCATATTCTACCTGCTGGTCCAGTCCTCCCCTCCCAGTGGGGATCCTTTGGGTCTCTGGTGCATGGAAGTAAATCCAAAGGCGCCAGATCCAAATCAAAACCTGTACCAAGCCCCCAACTACAATGTGCCATTTATAGTTCTGTTCTCTTTGTAGGGAAGAGGTAAGTTATAGACCCCATAAGGCTGCTGGGCCAGAGTGCAACTAATATTCTGCACCACCTCAAATGATACCCCCCGTTGGTGGGTCGGTCTACCCTTTCCAACTCTACATTCAACTCCAGGAAAATAGCGGACTGGGTTTGGGCTTCAGCTACATGACCCGGATATATTACCAAATTGCTGGCTAAATTGACGCCCCTAAATTGGGTCCCCTGGCCAATCATAGCCATGGCTAGTTGCTTGGCGGTGTCAATTTGCCGGATTGGTTGTTCAGCCACAAGTCCGTCAATATGTCTGGGTCGCGAGGCCGAACACAAACCACAAATCGGAACGCAACCATCGGGTCAACCAATGTTGCTCCCATTGATTTTAGATTTCTAACCTAAGCTTACTAGATAGGCTCTTTCAATCAAGAGTTGACGGCAACCTAAGATGGCCCCGAGACGTGATGATCTACGAGGCAGTACCTGCCCAATGACCAACGTTGTGATCTCGTAGTCTTAGCAGGACCTGAAATCCTTCATCATCGAAACCCCCCTCCCATTGTTTGTATTATTTAGCATTTACGGCATGCAAAACAATCGGAATAAGTTTATGTTGGCCCGGGTTATTTTTTAAGGTAGCTCAGCTCTTCTCCAGTGTCAACCAGTGTTGATCCCATTGATTATAGATTTATAACCTAAGCCTATCAAACAACCCCTTTCAATCAAGAGATGACGCCAACCTAAGATGGGCCCGAGACGTGATGATCTACGAGGCAGTACCTGCCCAATGACCAACGTTGTGATCTCATAGACCTATAGTCTTAGCAGGACCTGAAATCCTTCATCATCGAAACCCCCCCCCCCTCCCATTGTTTATATTATTTAGCATTTACGGCATGTGAAACAATCGGAATAAGTTTATGTTGGCGCCGGTTATTTTTTAAGGTCACTGAGTTTTGCCGTAGGAGGAAACCAGGTCTCACGGGCGACCAGGAACGGCTAAGAAAGTTTTTGTTTTTATCTAGATTAAGTATCTCTCTGCTCCGAATGTAAATATAAAAGCTATATTCTGCAGCAGAGGTTATCGAGTGATCTGTGTAGAAAGGGGACAAACAAGCTATTTATACTGGAAGACGGAAGAACATGTTTATATCTGCCGTTCAGCAGTCGCAGCAAAAACTATGCAAATCCCCTTTGTCCTTAAACAACCCCTGGTGTGGCTGCAAGAGGCACCGCGAGCGGCACAGTGTCAGAGTTAATGAATAGCTGCGTACTGCGCTCCGGGCTGGAGCTGGGAATATCTGATCAGAAACTGCTCGTCTTACAGTCTATAGGGGGTCCAGGGACGGCTGTCTAGAAGATCCTTTAGACCCTTCCGCAGAGTGTAATCTGCTAACATACTGGAATGCAAAGAAGGTTTAGATAAACTTTTTGTATCAGTTCTTCTATTTGTGAAAGTTATATTGGTCATATCCTGGGAATGTGATGGACACGCAAACAGTTGTAGGGAGTCACTGTTGTGGACAGTATATTTGAGTAATGTCCCAGTTATGGTGACTATTTTTGAGTATCGCCCCCTGTCGTAGAGGTCATATTTGAATACAACCCCCCCACCATCTTGTTGTGGTGATTTTGAGTATTTTTAAGTATTTTTAGTATTACATTCAGTTGACACACCTTGAACATCATCTCATTAAGACCTGTATTTTTTTTTAGAAACATCCCCCTCCCTGTTGTGTTAGGTATTTTTGAATACCTTGCCCCTGTTGAGGCCAGTATTTTGGAGTACCTCTGCATGCTGTGTCTAGCATTTTGGAGTACCACCCTTTTGTTGACGTTATTTTTTGGAAACTCCTCACACTTTCCACTGGGTAGTGTCCAGTATTTGAGTCCTCACCCATCGTCGTGGGTATCTTTGAATACTGCCCTCTGTTGTGTCCAATATTTCGGAGTACCACACCCTGTTGTGCCCAGCATTTTGGAATACCTCCCTCTCTTGTGCCCAATAGTTTGTTGCATCCAGTATTTTAAAAGTATCTACCCCTGTTGTGGGCGGTATTTTGGAGTAGCCCCCCCTGTTGTGGCCAGTATTTTGCAGTATCAGCCCCAGTTGTGGTTAGTATTTTGGTGAACTGCACAATATTGTGGCAATTATTTTGGAGTACCTCCCTTTGTTGTGGGCAGTGTTTTAGAGTACATCCACCTGTTCAGGCCATTATTTTCGAGAAAACCCTCCGATTTTTCCTTTTGATAGTGTCCAGTATTTAGAGTATATATAGGCTCCACCCATTGTAGTGGGTATTTTTCAATACTGCCCTCTGTTTTGTGCAATAATTTGAAGTACCACTCACTGTTGTGGCCAAAATTTCAAAATACTGCCCCCTGTAGTCAGATAGCAGAACATTGGATGTTATAATGTTTCTGGTAAACCAAGCGACATGTACAATTATAAAAAAATATTAGCATGTTGCTAATTTCAGGTGGTGACTCCTCTACAACCTGGCGCCAACAGACGTGGCGGTCAACTCCGTGAACCCAACCGATGCTCATACAAATGAACCAAATCAATAACATCGGAGACAATGAGGCACAATGAGAGGCTTTTACAAAACCTTTAACACCCCCACCAGTACATATGTTGTCTTGCAAAGTCATTAGCATATTTTAGCATAACTTTTCAGGGAACTGGAGAAATGTGTGCCCTGTGGTTGAGAGAAGTTTCTGTGCAAGATGCAGAAGGTAAATGCAATATGTAAACACTCGAGTCTAACCCATAATCAAAAAATGGGTGCAATTTCAAAAAGGTGGGGCAGATGTACATAAAATCGATTTTTATTTTTTTTTTACATTTTTTCATTTTCAATTTAATTTTTTATAATTTTTTTAATTAAATTTGCAATTTTTTACATTGTGTTATGCATAAACCATACTAAATACCTACATAGCATTGTACTTTGTTCACACCACCCTCCTTCAGTTTTACTTCTACGTTTATCAGAAGATCAGCAAAAGGAACCCAAAAGGGTCATAATGGACACCAATTGTTGTCCATCATGAGGTGCATTTGGTCTTCATTGGGATTTTCGACACTCCTGTGGTCCTGTTTAACTAATGGAGACTCATGATGAACTTAGTCTTAGCTGGGCACTCATTAGACCTACAGTATATCACAAGATCCTCCAACGGCCCAACACAATGATGGGTCCCAGCAAAAGACAACTTGAGGGCAAATAGAGACCTTCTTGGTCCAATAGAACCCCAAACATTGCATTCAGCCAACAGCTATTCTTCCTGATCCCCCTCAACACACTCATGGGGACTCATGATGAACCTAGTCTTAGCTGGGCACTCATTAGACCTATATCAGAAGATCCTCCAACGGCCCAACACAATGATGGGTCCAAGCGAAAGACAACTTGAGGGCAACTAGAGACCTCCTTGGTCCAATGGAACCCTAGACATTGCATTCAGCTGACAGCTATTTTTCCTGATCCCCCTAAACCCATTCACACTTGGTTGGTTCTGAATAAGAAGAGGGTAACTTCAGGAGGTCTTCAAGATCTGGCCATGGAAACCCAAGTTCAGCCAAGGTCATCACAAGGAGATTGAAAAACCACTACCACCAAGAGCCCCAAAGCAAATTATGGGATTCCCTTAGCTGTTGGCACCAGCATAGCCCTGGGGCACCTTGTTGCCGCTCTCTTACATCATCATTAGTGTTAAATACAACAGAAGAACCTTTGTCGACCACAGGGAGAGGAATAGATGAAATTTACTGGAAAAGCAGATCAGCCTTAATAATCAGATTTTTTTTCTCGTAAATCACAGGATTATTTACTTATATACAGAAGCAAGTAAAGCCTAAACTATGTCTATTTAGGAAAAATGCCAACATTTATGAAGGATTGGACCATGTGGAGATGACCGAGCATGGAAGCCGTGGGCGAAAAGTATATAGGCCTTGTGCTTTCAATCCAAGTATTGTATTCCCCCCCACATATGTCAATTTCACATGTAAATCTACTTAAGTCTTAAAGGGATTGGCCAAGAATTATAGCTGAAGGGGTTTCCACCAGTAGTTTGCTAAACTATAATTCCTGGTCAACTTGTTTAAGATTGTGTCTCTGGGGACCCCTCCTCCCCCTGCTGATTGGCTGCCGCCGATGTATGAGGTGTTTCCCCAGTGATGACACTGTCCTAATATGGACGGTGATATCAAATGATCCTCCCTCCTGTTGAGCGCCCTCGGCAAGGCTTGGAAAAGGGATGCAATACGCTGGATCCGTTCCCCATAGGCTTCTATTGCCTACTCTGAGTGCATACGTCCCTCGTGCCTTTTTCGGTGGACCTGACATATTGTGGTCAGATGGAGCCAACAACCATACCCCTGTCTGCCAATATATGTCAACGTATACGCCTATTCCCGATGTATATGCTTAATGTATACATAAAACGTCATGTGAGCCCAGCCTTACAAGCAAGAAAAGCACAAGCTTACTGACGTCTCAGATTATGTAGAAGTGTATGAAGAGGGGAGGAGAAAGAAGACCGTTAGTGCAGCACTATCTCCATCAGTGAGTCACAGCAGCTAGATCTCCATCAGTGAGTCACAGCAGCTAGATCTCCATCATTGAGTCACAGCAGCTAGATCTCCATCATTGAGTCACAGCAGCTAGATCTCCATCAGTGAGTCACAGCAACTAGATCTCCATAGGTGAGTCACAGCAGCTAGATCTCCATCAGTGAGTCACAGCAGCTAGATCTCCATCAGTGAGTCACAGCAGCTAGATCTCCATCATTGAGTCACAGCAGCTAGATCTCCATCAGTGAGTCACAGCAGCTAGATCTCCATCAGTGAGTCACAGCAGCTAGATCTCCGTCAGTGAGTCACAGCAGCTAGATCTCCATCAGTGAATCACAGCAGCTCGATCTCCATTAGTCACATTAGCTAGATATCAGTCAGTGAGTCATATCAGCTAGATCTCCATCAGTGAGTCACAGAAGCTAGATCTCCATCAGTGAGTCACAGCAGCTAGATCTCCATCAGTGAGTCACAGCAGCTAGATCTCCATCAGTGAGTCACAGCAGCTAGATCTCCGTCAGTGAGTCACAGCAGCTAGATCTCCGTCAGTGAGTCACAGCAGCTGGATCTCCATCAGTGAATCACAGCAGCTCGATCTCCATTAGTCACATTAGCTAGATATCAGTCAGTGAGTCATATCAGCTAGATCTCCATCAGTGAGTCACAGAAGCTAGATCTCCATCAGTGAGTCACAGCAACTAGATCTCCATCAGTGAGTCACAGCAGCTAGATCTCCATCAGTGAGTCACAGCAACTAGATCTCCATCAGTGAGTCACAGCAACTAGATCTCCATCAGTGAGTCACAGCAGCTAGATCTCCATCAGTGAGTCACAGCAGCTAGATCTCCGTCAGTGAGTCACAGCAGCTAGATCTCCATCAGTGAATCACAGCAGCTCGATCTCCATTAGTCACATTAGCTAGATCTCAGTCAGTGAGTCATATCAGCTAGATCTCCATCAGTGAGTCACAGCAGCTAGATCTCCATCAGTGAGTCACAGCAGCTAGATCTCCGTCAGTGAGTCACAGCAGCTAGATCTCCATCAGTGAATCACAGCAGCTCGATCTCCATTAGTCACATTAGCTAGATCTCAGTCAGTGAGTCATATCAGCTAGATCTCCATCAGTGAGTCACAGCAGCTAGATCTCCATCAGTGAGTCACAGCAGCTAGATCTCCACCAGTGAGTCACAGCAGCTAGGTCTATGTGAAGTATACTTAAAAGTTAGCTAGGGTTTTAAGGTGCTTGACTACTCACCAACCACCATTTAACCATAGACCAGTAATGGGTAGTCAAGAGACGCAGTAAGGACCCAGTTATTAGTTAAAACATTCTGGGTACTTTCAAGTTGCTGGACAACCCCCTTTAATTTAATTATAAATACGATATATGTGAACTCAACCTGGTTCCCCAACTTGAGTTGACAGGAGCGTAGGGGTTAAGTCTGCAGCTCAGTTGGTGATTCTATTCTCGTCCTCTGTTTGTATGGAAAACATTTTCCGTGTCGCAATAAAGAGATAAGCAAACAGCCAAGCCCCGGGCGGAATGTTACTAAGGAAGCGTTGTCTATAGCGCTCAGGTAATGTAAGGATATGTTTACACTCCGCTCTTTGACAATAATGGACCCTTCTCTGCATAAAGGGATCATAGACCGCAAAAACATCTGCCTCAAGGTGCAGACATTCGACGGCTTTAATGGATTTCGCTTGCATGGATCTCGCCCTAGGACATTACCGGTCATTTCGGTACAACCACCCTTCAGTACCATCTATTGTCTTAGTACCTTTTAGAGCACTTTTTTGTAATTTGGACCGCAAAGAGGCAGGGCTTCTGAGAATTTGCATATAAAGGGGAGGTTCCTTGGGAATTGGTAGGAACTAAGTTTCCTATAATGTTGGGTTAAAGTGTTGGGGCTACCATAAGGAAATCTTTACATGTTTCAGAGCGGATTCCTAATTTTTGTAAAATTTTTATTCCTTCGGTTGTCCCAATTTCAAAAACAATATTTATTAGTTACATCTTAATTTAAAGAGTGGAATCTTCTTTACGAGAACCTCATCTCTTGGCTTTAGTGGAAACTGGGTACAAAGAGTGTCTCTTGCTCGGGAGGACCTGTTCTATAAAGATTGACCATTAAGTGAATGGGCCCTGTGTAATACCTAATTTCCCCTGTGGGGGCACTGCAGGGAAATTCCACTGGAAAGTGAAGACATTACTCACAAACAGGGATTGTCCAAAGTGGAAAATCCCTTTAGATAAGGCGGCATACCATAGAGTACGCCATTGTTATATGGCCTTTGAAATTAGGGGTCCCAGCTTTGTGTATGGGTCCCCCCTTTTGTCTATGTTAACCCCTGAAATGTAGCACTTTGTTTTGATGAATACAGAGTTCATTTTGGGTGCATTTTTCTACAATAACAACCATTTTTAAGAGAACGATGAAGCTATTGTCCTCCCTTTGTTTTGCTTCAAATTTTGGCCAACGAGCGACATTCTGACTTCCTGTTTTACATGTCAGGAAGTTTCACTGTTATGTTCCGGAACATCCAGACCTGATCTTTTTTTTTTTTTTTAAGGCTAGAAGAGAGTTAAGGTTATGGTTGTGAATTTTGTGACTGTTCAAGATGAAGTGGCTCCAAAAAAACACTCTTTTAGCTGAGGATTGTCTTATAGCGAAACCAGATTTCTTGGGTCAATATTACATTGGTTTTATCTCTATGTACCAAGCTTTTGCAGCTGCTGCTTGACATTGAGTTCTGTTGTTTAGCCGACTGTATCCCCGATTAATTTCTCGTCCACTTTGGAGTGAAAATCTGAAAAACATGGCATTCCGAGCTTAGTCCTCAGTAATTTTTTTGAGAATATGTGGCTTCGGTGTGGGGGGGGGGGAGGCGGCAATTATTTTTGAAAGGACAGATCTTTCCCCAATCTGATCATCCTAGCCGGTGATTATTACCACAATTGGTCGTCTCAGGTTCGTTGTGCCCCCACATCACTTTCCCAGGCTCATTTCTCACGTATCGTCCGTGTGCCCCGTTGCAAAATTTTGCATCTCAATCTGCCGTAATTTAAAAAAAAGACTTCTACTGTGTGTAGGTGACAGGTGCACTTTAAGAAAAAGCGGGCGCCGTAGTCATAATGAGAAAAAATTGACAAAGAAAGTTTAATGACTCCCATAGCAAGACAGGCAGCTGCAAAGTATATTACCCCATATTTCAATTCATTTGCTAAAGAGGAGGCAATCACAGGCAGCAAAGGGGTTAACCCCCCCCCCCCAAAAAAAATCTAAATTAAGCTGTGTGCTGGCGTGAAGCATGGGAAGCCTTTTATAATTTCTCAGCCATCGCTAACAAAGCCTCTTGTTTCCCATAAGGTGCGATGAATGTCTCACATAATACCGAACCTCCCCCCACTAATTAGAATTGCAAGCACTTTGCAAACACATTGTTTACACCCATTAAAAATACAAATGTACACCGGGGGCCGAGATAATCTTAAATCAATCCAATCCTCTTTAAATACTCGGCTTTTGAATCCGCGAAAAACGCGTCATATGGATTTTTCATAATGGAAACATTTCTTTTTTTTTTCTCTCCCTTCTAAATGAAATTTTAAAAAATTATCAAATCAGTCACTAATATCTGAAAGCGGATACCGGACTTGACTGGGTGCAGTTACAGCGTGGGACGCTAAATTAATTAAAAAAAACACAAAATGTATTTGGGCTTTTGCGTAGGAATGCTTAAAAAGGGATTGTAATTAAAAACTTATGAGGTTTTATAGGACTATATCATTATACAAATTTTGCCCAGTCACTGGGCTTTTAATTTAGGTCAATGTATTCGTCATATATAGTGAGCTCCCTCTAGTGGTGACTGTAGGCAGCTAGACATTTATAAAGGTTTCGACTTGGGATCTTGGAGCTCTGAATCAAATATATTAGGTTTCTGGATACTAAAAACATATTGGAAGAGATTCAAAGTAAGGATTTCGGAATTGTTTGCTAAAGACGAAATTAAAGGGGTTTTCAGGGTGATAGATATTGACAAATTATCCTTAGGGGGGTCCCACAATTGTTTTAGGTTGGCTCCTGGGCTGTTCTCAATATTAGAGACAAAAGTTTATCGGTTGTGGTGCCAGTTGTCGAACCCCCATCAATCTTATGACCAATCCTACTTCTAGCCTTCTCCTCTTTTGAGCAGGCAATTATTCTACCAGGACTATACAACTAGTCACTCTACGTGTTGTCATTACTCTAGATCTGGCATCTTATTCCTGCACTATGCAACTCAGGATGTGTGTCACGGGTGCACCTGCGACCCCTGTCTCGGGTCGCAGGCACACCCGTGTACCCCTGTGTGGGCCGTTGCACTAATCACCTCGCTGGGTTCCAGCAGCGTCTCCCTCGGGTCCTCGAGCATGTCGCCACTGTTAAATTTAAAGGGGAAGCGCACCGATAACTGGCGCTGACCAACTGTCTTTCCCGATAAATTCCCAGCCCCTTCCTGTGTTCCCTGCCGGATCTTTGTGCCTTATAGCCTTAGAGAAAGCTTTCCTGATGCCCTGTGCGATTATCCTGATTTCCTCGATTCCGTTCCTGACCTCGTTCCTGTGCTGCCCGTCCTGACCTTCCACCACATCCCCGACTCTAATCCTGTTCTGACTGTCTCCACCTTTTGCCTGTCCCTGACCAAGCTTCTGCCTCACGATTCTGTACTTCGCCTTGGCCGCCACTGTGGACAAATTTGCATCTGTGGAACGACCCGGTGGTACTACGCAAGTCCGACCCACTTTGTGGCAGGCTCTGGTGAACTTCGGTCCCAGGTCCTTAGACTTCGGTCCCAGGTGTTGGTTTATGTCATCATCTGCGGTGGTCCAGTGGGTCCACTACCACCAATCCTGACAACGTGTAGTGACAATAGTGCATTGAATTGTGAAATTTTTCTAGAAACGGGTGGCACCCAAGAGTATGGGTTTCATCTGTAACTGCTGCTTAACACCCTACTAGTCGATGAGATATTGGAAACAGCCTATACACAAGTGGCAGAAGAACTGAAGAACCCTGATTCTTATAAGTGATGAGCAAATTGTTTTGTGGATTCTTCGATTCGGTAGGAATCTGTCCATTTTCAGGCGCGGAATGATATATTTTCCGATTCGCTTTGGACAAATCTTGTTCGTACGATAATAACGGTAGTTTCAAAGATTCGTTAAAATGTCCTTCGACTTCGAGGGACTTTGACTGAATTCCGTTCACACCCGTTATTATCATTGAAGTGAAAACCGAAAATTTAGAAATAAAAGAATTAACGAAACGAGATCTGAAAAAAAACGGTGTTTTTAGAGGACTAGAGGGGGCTATGTACCAATTTCCTGGATAATTCAAGCAACTTCAGGTCGTAACTTGACCTATACACGAAGCATTGACCTCACGAGGTACGGAGCACTACATGACTCGTGCCTCAATGAAATGACTTTCCTATTTATACTGGCTCAGCCGGCAAATTGTCTGCCCCTCGTAATGTTTAGGCCTCGGATCCCCTTTGATTTATTTACTTAATGAAACCATTGTAAATCCCTGTAATAAATTATTATTGTCCTCGGTGGTGGTGACTGAACTTAACTAGCTTTTTACCAAAACTACAGTACACACGTATTTTATGCTTCCAGATGGGGTGCAGGGGTGTATATGTGTGTGTATTTATATTGGGCCTTTCCGCCAGCAGTCATAGGAACGCAGAGTGTTAAAGGCACCATAAAACACTCCTTTCAGCATGGTATAAGGTTTTGTTTTAATAGTAATTTTCTACCGGATGTGCATTAATACAACAGCAAAAGAACCAAAGAAGTGTTACAGCTTAAGAAAAAGTTTTAAATCAATTTTCAATTTCCGACACTCTTGTGCCAAACGTTTACTCTTGTCATAAAAAATTTACCCTGTGTAGTAATCCCAACCCCCTAGGACTCGAAACTCTTGGATTAATCAACATTTTCCTGTTCCCTTAAAGTATTTATCCTTCTCACTATTCGTCTCACAAAGTCATACAAAAGCCTCATAGGTTGCCTAGGTAGTCAGTAAATACAGCGTCCAGTAAAGGGGTCCTGCTATTTATATGGCCCCTCCTTATGCCGACTAAACATATAAACCACAGTGGAAGGGTCAATCATGTGTCTACCTTTACCTACAATGTGTGGTAAAGGAAGAAGAAATTACTCTCTTCTGTTGTTCGTTAAAATTGTAGCACATGTGGAGAGGAGGATCCAATGGTTAACTCCGCCCATGAGGAGCAGTAAAGAGAAAAACTGTCAAGTATTTGAAAATAATCGCCATACAGTGCTGAAATAATACCCTCACACAGTTCCCATGATATGAGGAAGTTGGTGGAAACCCTAGAAAATTGACCCCCCAATAGTTTTGATAAAATTAATTTGTGGTTAAATCCAAAAGCTTGGAAAAAACTTAGAAAAAATAAATATTTTCTAGGTTACAAGCTATTACAGAAATGTATCCAACAGCCAAATATTGGTTGCCCAATTGTTCAAAGTATAGTCGAATATGAGTAAAATGAGAGAATTTGCTCAAAGGTAACCTGGGGGCAAATACCCAGTTTAATCTACATGTTTCAGAACATGTTCTTCCTGTATTGTGTGTACAAATATCCTTGAACGAAGAAAGCCCGTGTAGCTGATATGGGGCTCCATGTAGGGGTGTGCGCAATACAAACTTTGTACATTTCCCTCAAAACACTTTCCATATTTCTGGTTCAACCTCACAACTCTCAGTTTGCTTAAAATGCAGTTCCTCTGAGGAGGGGAGTTGTACACAAGTTATTATCAACCAGTCTCACTACGGTGGACCTTTGTCTCCTAGGGTCCCCATAAAACCCACATTGCCTGACACTATGAAATCTATACTTTGACCCTGCTCAGGAGTTGGTAGTCAAAAATTTTTGATGCAATGACCTTGTCAGGTCATGACTATACTCATACCTACATGTCTTTCGAAACATTAATGATTTTGAGAAGACATTTTTATTTTCTCTCCACTGTCTCACAAAAACTTTGACGTAAAACTAAATTCCTACTAAAAATCTGCTAGTTCTTCATGGAATTAATGTATCCATTAGTGCCTACAAACCGGGAAACCCAATACACTTTTGAAAAAAAGCTTTGACAGTTCTGTTCATCATTACTTTGCGCTGAGTTCTTGTAGGGATGGTTCTTGATGACATGAAGACCATGGAAATTTGACATGGGAGTTGGGGTCACAATGGGCCTAGAGGTTAGGTCTTCTTCTGTTTGGCAAACATTGTGGTCAATCGGAAGTGAATGAATCGGAAGCATTCTCCACAGATAGTGAGAACAATCCTACGGCCAGATTGGCCCCTGCTTAGAAAGAGCTGAGCAAGGGTTTAAAGTGGGCCCAAATGCGCCAAAATGCACTTGAACAGGTGTCCAAACCTTCTTCTAAAGGAGGTTTCCAATTTACAAAAATTGTTGGGCCAGTTTTGTTCACAAACAGGGAGAAAAGCCATACTTTCTAGGGAACCCCACCGTGGCTCGCGGTCTTTGGTTCTTACAGTTCCACCACCTTGACCTCACGTTTATTCTACGTGTGGGGCCAATCTCTGGTTTGAGTGGTTTGAAGTTCACGGGATGTGGCCTTCTATATCTTAATGAACCTGACTTCTGATATTACCTTTAACATATATATTTTTTTTATCCGTGCTATATACTCCTACATATAAGAGAATATTCCGACCCTTGAGGAGAAACCTTCTCAGAAATTGAGACATAGTCATCTACCGTGTGAGTAGACTCTGCTTTCATGATATATTTGCAGGCTGTCAGGCCTTTTAATAAGACATAATAGGAGGGCTGTGTGTCAGTCCCAGGAGTGTACAAAATATGCAGCATATGCCCGTGTAAAAATCAGCAAACCGCCAAGAGGAAGGAGGAACTTAGAGCGGGGTTGCCGCTCACCAAATGTTTCATCTTTAATATATTCCCTCCGTCCTTTCTGTTCAGAAATGATGGAGGTGGAAATGGGATTAAAACTGAATAAACAGCTACTCATACTAAGTATTTATTTGTGAAACATTCCGGAGCGGTCCACCTCGAAAAGAAGGAAAACTAAACGTGGCTGCGATATTAATATTTCCACTGGCTGTGTACATGGAGCTGCCCTCAAGAAGATGGGTCGTGCAATAAATTCGCCAAAGCTTATACAGCTGAAGGCTCAAATTTTATGAAAGTAATCACATTTAGGAACAAACGTGTTTCGGGGAATTTTTTTTTTTTATTATAGAAAACATTAAATAAGGTGTCCGTAATGAAGCTTTATTGATAATATTTGGTCCCATTACAGCAAAAAAAGTTGAAAATCTAATTGTCACTGGGACAAAAACAAATTTTGTCTGGAGCTACAATTATAAAAAAAAAATACAGTTCCGACTTACATACAAATTCAACTTAAGTAATCACCGGAGGTGAAAGGGCTTTTTTACTATGAGAACTGTCAATCTGTGGAATAGCCGAGCTCAGGTCACAGCAGGGACAGCAGAGAGCTTCAAGAAGGGTCTAGATGCCATTTTACACCTAAATAACATTGATGGTTATGTTATATAGAATTGTTTCCCCTAAATCCCATCCTCATCCAGTCCTTTCCCTTCCTTGGTTGAACTTGATGGACAAGTGTCTTTTTTTAACCGTAGAAACTATGAAGTACAAACCCAAGGAACCTATCTTGTATGTAACTCGGGGACTGCCTGTACTTTACCAGTCTTCAGTAAGTCTTCAGTAAGTGATCGAGGCAAGCCATTTATTCTGTCTCAAGTAATTTAGTAAAGCAGGTGGGAGGGGATTTAGCCGCAGTACTGTCTGTCAGTCCCTTTAAGAGGGATTATATTACAGTCTCTCTGTGTTAAAATAAAATGCTGTGAGAAGAAGGAGGGTCCTGTTGTAATATCTCTGACATAGACATAAAGGGTGGTCATGTTACAGTCTCTCCATGTTAACAAATAACAGTGCCATGAGATGGAGGGCCATGTGATAATTTATCTGACATATAGGGGGGTCATGTTACATCTCTCCATGTTAACAAATAACAGTGCCATGAGATGGAGGGCCGTGTGATAATTTATCTGACATATAGGGGGATCATGTTACATCTCTCCATGTTAACAAATAACAGTGCCATGAGATGGAGGGCCGTGTGATAATTTATCTGACATATAGGGGGGTCATGTTACATCTCTCCATGTTAACAAATAACAGTGCCATGAGATGGAGGGCCGTGTGATAATTTATCTGACATATAGGGGGGTCATGTTACATCTCTCCATGTTAACAAATAACAGTGCCATGAGATGGAGGGCCGTGTGATAATTTATCTGACATATAGGGGGGTCATGTTACAGTCTCTCCATGTAAAAAAAGTATGTAGAAATCGACTATACGTAGCCCAAAAAAAAAACATTTGGAAAGGAACTTTTTTTGGGGCTATCTATAGCCAATCCGGATTTCTTCATATTTAAGACACCCAGCTGTGTTCTGGTCGGGGTTACCATTGATTGCCCCTTGAGCAAACTAAGCTGTCTTTGTGGTTGTGACAGTGACAGTATCACAACCCAAAATGGTGAGCTCATATCTATTATTTCAACAATATTATCGGAAAACCTACCACACTATATCTGCACTTAAACTTCTATGGTCTATGCAAAATCAAATGCTGTGTGAGAGATGGGGGTCAGGTGGAAGTCTCTTTAACGGAAACATTGTGAGAGGAACGAGAGTTGTGTTTTTCAAAGAAGACCCAAAATGTGTTGGGAACAAATATTTTTAGCAATCTAATACCCATAGATGCCCATAGATTTGTTATAGTCCATGCTACTATAAACAACATAGTGAATGTTCTCCAAACCACTTATCCCTCACCAGTCTGGGTGTACGATCCTCTATTAGGATCCACACATGGACTTTCCATTATAATCTACACCAGCAACATCCCCAACCCAAAAAGAAAACTAGATATAGTGGCACATTTACTAAGGCTCAGAACGCCGCACTTTCGTCGGGTTCCGCGATTATTTCCGTTTTGTGCCGAATTGCCCTGGGTTTTTGTCACACAAGAACGGATTGTGGTGCATCGCCGCTGGCTCGCATGCGACAGAAATCGGGGGGCGTGGCTGTCGGATAACCCGACGGATTCGGACAAACTACGGAATTTAAAAAATGGAATTGTGTTGCAAGATCAAGCACTCACATGCACCGGGAAGAAGAAGGCTAACACTGGCGCACCTCGGCGCAGAATCGACGGATGCAGGAACTCGGGTTCACAATCTTAGTGAATCGAGCCGGACCCGAATCCTCGTCGGACAACGCACCACGGGATCGCGACAGGACCGGGTAAGTAAATCTGCCCCATAGTGTCTAAAATGTCCTAAATTTGTCTTCTGTATTGGTGGATTGTATAAAAGAGCAGCAGTCCCATGTGCCTCCTGTGCAAAACAAACATTAAAAACAAATTCCCAATGGGTCCCTTCATGGCAGCGCATCTTCAAACATGGCGTCGGAGAAATAGAAAATCCATCCTGCGCCTTCTCAATAAACTACCGCATAGAACAGCTATCGACTGCATTAGATATGTAAAGCCAGGAATGAGACGACTCATGAAAAATTCATCAAAAAAGCATCAAAAACATAAGGAAAAGCACAACAAACGTCATGTAAATTTGAAAACCTCAAACTGAAATGCATCTACGGAGCCTTACATGAACCCCCACGGTGCTGTCTACAGAACTCATCGTTATTAAAGGGACAGTACACTTTTTTTTTATTTTAAAGGGAATGTACATTTAGTTTTTAACCTTCCATCTGCTTACGGTACAATGTGCTGTAAATGTTGATAGATTGTGGTCAGAGGGTTCAATGTGAGAAATATAATAACATAAACAGTCTTGTAGATTGAAAATCTACTACCGTTTAATGTCTACAGCTCCTATGCAGACTCAAGTGTACCCGTGGTAAAAACTGTGTATTGTGTGATCCTACAGTCACATGCCACATGTTTCCAGGGTAGCAGACTACAAACAAACTCTGTGTAGTCAGGTTCCAACAGGCATTTTTAAAAAATTTTTCTCGAGTCACTAAGGAGTATCGACTCGAGAAAAAATTGAAAAAATGTCTGTTGGAACCTGACTACACCGAGTTTGTTTGTAGTCTGCTACCCTGGAAACACAAAGCTCTGGATAGGAGCTGTATACATAAAATGTGTGATCATATCCTCCATGTGAATTGCTCAATAACATATCAAATGGGATTTGACTGTAGAAATTGATTACACCAAGTTTATTTGTAGCCTGTTAACATGTAAACATATAGCTCTGCTTAGGAGCTGTATACACTTAACCCATGTTTCTTCAGTCATACTCCATTTTTACAACATAATCAAACATTTGATTTTTACATCTATAGCTTTTCATTGAGAACTAATGGAAGGAATTTGACTTTAGAACCCAAGTTTCTTATGTAGTCTGTTACCATGGAAACAGATTGTTTTGCTTAGGAGCTGTATACACTCAAGTGTGAACCTGCGGGCATACTCCATTCCAACTGCATTAATAAAGAATATGGAAGAGGTTTTTTTTTTTACAGAACCTGACCCCGAAGGTTATGTGTGTAGTCTGTTGGCATGGAAACGCATATCTCAGAATAAGAGCGGTATATACAAAACGGTAGAAATTTTTAAATCAAAACTTTATGAAATGTTGCTCCATTTTTCATTTTCAATGCATAAAGGCAACAACCAAATTGGTTAAGAAGGTGGACAGAGCCTTTGAGCGAAAAAAACCCAAACCTTTATAATGGGGAAACTGGTCCCAGATTGTCCATTATTTGCAGCACATGGACTTCTTTGATTGTCACATGTTTTTTATTTGCATCTTTCAAGTCTTAATAAGAAAAGTCTCCATTAGAAGCATCTGTCACCGGCACTCCATATAATCATCACAGTATATATGGCGTTTTAACAGGGGGCAATTTCTCCAGACTGGATACAATCATAATCTGAGATGAAGCACCTACATCCAGATACAGCGGGAAAGGCCTACGTATGCCAATACAGGGAAATTCCTTTAATCGGTATCGGATAATCCTGAGTTTCTGATAACCCAACCCTTTGAGTATAAAATTTCAAAATTCTATACTATTACAGATATTTTTTGAAACATGACCCTGAAGTCAGAGAACACCGTTGACCGTTTAGTCGTTGACTAAATTCCGCCATAGTGCAAGACTACCTGCCTGTCCTGGTTCCTACTATCCTACAATCACGTACGCTGGCTCCGATCATCCCCGCGCACACATGGCATTATGTAATCAGCCACCTACTTCACCCCTTGCATACAGAGAACAAGTCTCCTTTGTGAGGAGCTCCAGCTCAGATGACCATGTCTCTCGCTTGAAGGTCTACAATGTTATGTCCAGTGACACAAATGTTCTGTAAATACCTGTACATTCTTCTGCCGCCTCGTGCGTCTGACATCTCTTCCCCCCGATGGAATCTGCAGAAAGAAGACAAACAAGATTATATTTAGAGCTCGGAAAGATTAGAAAGACAAAGGCCTTGCATATTTCTCCCCGTCTGTGTAACCCAAGCATAGTAATAAGCGCACCTGTCACTATGTCAGCTGTGTTCCCAGGTGTGCTCAGAGGTCTTGAGGATTCTAGAATCTAATATTATAGCAAGAGTCTACTACGGCCCCCCCAAACATCGACAAACAGATTAGAACGGTTTTGCTTCATCTATTTATAGTGTTTGTTTAGTTCAAATCAGAACATGTATCTTTGAAGGTGGTATTTTAATTCTTCAAATGTCGTCGAAAAGAAAATCTAAATATTTCTGATCAAATGCTTTCTAGGTCCTCCTAGGTTTCTACTTCCTGTTTCCTCTTGAAAAACAGGAAATGAATTGCCAGCCAATCAATAGAGGAGGCTAGTTGCTATTGTGACAAGGGATTGGCTGAGTGGCCACTTCCTGCGTCGAGAGGAAGTAGATAACCTTGGTATGTTGAGGTAAGTATCACTTCTTTTGTTTTATATGCCATGATGGAAAAAATACTAGCAGGACAAACTCTTTGAATATGGGTTAACACTCTTAATCGGAAAAAAAACAAGTGTCCAAGAGTTGTGAGACTTTGCCTTCTCATATAGAGCTATAGCTAAAGTTTCCTTCACCAAGTCAAAAGTTCAGTTCATTGCCTCTAGTCTGCATCTAAATATGGCTTCTTGGTGCCCCTCTGACAACCAGTTCCATGGGTATATTGGCAACTAGTCCCACCAACCAGCTACACCCTGGGTTAAGAACTAAGAAGAGCCTTTCCTTCACTAAGGGGATTCACCTTTGCCCCGGCTGAGGGGTTTATTAGGACATCAGTTCCCTGCCCTAATGATTTGAGTGAAGATCCATATAATCCAACAACAATCACAACCTTCACATATCATGACCCTACAACTACCAGCATAGCCAGGGAAGCTGTGGCTCACCAAATGGACCCGAAAACAGACAAAGATCTGTCTGCAAAGCCATAGTAAGAGCTCTAAGCAATCATCAGTACTGAGACGATTATGAAGATCAACCAGGTGGATCAATCATGAATAATTGGTGTAAATCATGAGCCTATAGGCATCCCCGATGGGGTGATCGGTCGTCTGAAGCAAAAACAAAGTACATTTTGAAAGCTTAGGTTGCAGAAATACTGCAGTGTGTGGTGTGTCTGACCATTAAGTTCCTCACCACCCTACATCCTTGACATCCCTGAGGTGCTACTAATTTAGGCTTTTGGATGATACTTTGGTGTCGGCTCACGTGGAATCACGGAGAAAGTCGGTCTTTCCCACCTATTTGACAACAAAAACTTTGATCAGAAGGTTTTATCCCGTGTCAAAAATCTGTCCAAATATCGGTCAGAGGTTGATTCTCCATCTAGTAGAGAGGTGTTTTGCATATTTCCGATCTCTTTTGGACCAGTCAGTACTCAGTTGAGAAAGCCTAAGCTCAAGGTTCATTCACAACTAAAGATGGCCAAGTACCATCACAAATTTTTGGATGTTAATCCCATGTCCACGACCTTATCACCAAAGTCACCTTAGGGTTATGTCTCCATTACTTTAGCCTAAATTCACAATTTTCTCACTGTAACAATGAAGGTTCTATTATGGAAGTTTTTAGGTTTTTTTTGTAAAATTGCCTAAATGATGGTAAATAAGCTGTAGGTTTCAGAAATTATTTTTTGAGGACATTTTGTCTGCTCGTTTTTTTGCATACGCCCAGCCTGAGAGAATATTTGACATGCACACACTTACTGAAATGTAAACATTTGCTGGCTGCATTATTATGTTAATGAGCATATGTGCCTCCCCCCCATCGCCTCGTCTGTCCTCAGAAAGGAGTCATGGAAAAAACCTTCCAGTGCAATTAAGATAAGAATAATTCTCTTTGTTGTTTATACATAGATCCTCTTTTAGAGCCTTCCACATGTTCAGCTTCATGGTCTTGTCAGTTGAACTGCAGCAGCTCAAGATCAGCTGGTGTCATCGCCTCTATGCCCGGGACTCAGTTAATCATACACAGAACATAACCTCAAAGCATAAGACTAAGGTTGTCCTCGGGTAAACCCTGCCCGTGATCTTTGTAATGAGCAGGGCCTGTGTCCTTATAGCTGGTGCCTTCCAGTTTAGTCAATGAGGCATTGTGTGAAGCCATCACATTGGTTTCAGCTAAATACAACATCAAATGGTGGTGCCAACCCTCAAGATGACCAAGAAGATCAGTAAATAAGACCTACCGAAGATCTAACGTTGAGCAAATATAATAAAGTGAATTGCTAGCTATTTTCCCAACCTGAAAGCCAATTTCCACCAGAACAGAAAACTTCATAAACCCCTTATTTTCTAATTGTGGCTTCCTGGAGGCAAGCCTTGAAATTGAAAGTTGATTTCAAAGCGCCTAGAAGTCTACTATGGCCTTCTGATTTCAGAGGGACCATCATGACCTTCTGGAGCAGTGATGGGCAACCTTTTGAGCTAGGTGTGTCAAAATTCGCCAAAAAAACGAGCATAACTCGGGTGCTGTGTCACCTTTAGGAAAAACCTAATTTTGTAATAACATGTCCAGCAGCGGCCTCCCTTTATTAATAACATGTCCAGCAGCGGCCTCCCCTTATTAATAACATGTCCAGCAGCGGCCTCCCCTTATTAATAACATGTCCAGCAGCGGCCTCCCTTTACTACTAAAATACCCCTAGCGGCCTCCCTTTACTACTAAAATACCCCTAGCGGCCTCCCTTTACTACTAAAATACCCCTAGCGGCCTCCCTTTACTACTAAAATACCCCTAGCGGCCTCCCTTTACTACTAAAATACCCCTAGCGGCCTCCCTTTACTACTAAAATACCCCTAGCGGCCTCCCTTTACTATTAAAATACCCCTAGCGGCCTCCCTTTACTATTAAAATACCCCTAGCGGCCTTCCTTTACTACTAAATTACCCCTAGCGGCCTTCCTTTACTACTAAATTACCCCTAGCGGCCTCCATTTACTACTAAATTACCCCTAGCGGCCTCCCTTTACTACTAAAATGCCCCTAGCGGCCTCCCTTTACTACTAAATTACCCCTAGCGGCCTCCCTTTACTACTAAAATGCCCCTAGCGGCCTCCCTTTACTACTAAATTACCCCTAGCGGCCTCCCTTTACTACTAAAATACCCCTAGCGGCCTCCCTTTACTACTAAAATACCCCTAGCGGCCTCCCTTTACTACTAAAATACCCCTAGCGCCCTCCCTTTACTACTAAAATACCCCTAGCGGCCTCCCTTTACTACTAAATTACCCCTAGCGCCCTCCCTTTACTACTAAATTACCCCTAGCGCCCTCCCTTTACTACTAAATTACCCCTAGCACCCTCCCTTTACTACTAAATTACCCCTAGCACCCTCCCTTTACTACTAAATTACCCCTAGCACCCTCCCTTTTCCCTTTACTACTAAAATACCCCTAGCGCCCTCCCTTTACTACTAAAATACCCCTAGCGCCCTCCCTTTACTACTAAATTACCCCTAGCGCCCTCCCTTTACTACTAAATTACCCCTAGCACCCTCCCTTTACTACTAAATTACCCCTAGCGGCCTCCCTTTACTACTAAATTACCCCTAGCACCCTTCCTTTACTACTAAATTACCCCTAGCACCCTCCCTTTACTACTAAAATACCCCTAGCGCCCTCCCTTTAAATATAATATAATAATAAACTTACATACTTACCCAGTGATGTCTTCTTCCCTGTAGCTTTACTGCAGGCGGCTCGGCTCCTCCAGGTTGCACCGCGCGCCTCGGGTCACGTGACTGACGTGACCTGACGTCAGGTCGCCTCAGTCACGTGACGAGCAGCGCGCATTGCAGCCTGGAGGAGCCGGAGGAGTTGCAGAAGGTGGGCGGACCTACGCGGCGCCGGACAGGTAAGCAGGGCGCCGAAACACAGGGACAGGGGCGGGTCATTAACACAGGGGCAGCACATTACACAGGGATATTAACACACGGGGAGCACATTGCACAGGGACAGAAACACAAGGACGGGGGCGGGACATTAACATAGGGGTAGCACATTACACTGGGACAGCACATTACACAGGGAGGGGGGGGGGGACAGCGGGCGCTGGGCGGCCGCGTGTCAGCGAAAATGACTACGCGTGTCAGTGCTGACACGCGTGTCATAGGTTCGCCATCACTGTTCTGGAGGCAAGCATTCTGCCATCCAGACATTACAAGCCGATTTCAGGAGGAGTGGAGGACCATCATAGCCTTCTGAAGGTGAGCCATTAGTCATCCAGGCATAAAAGGTTGATTTCGTAGGGACAACTTTCCATAATCAAGGCCCTTAATGAAATCTTCCAATTTTGATATATATCCAATAAACTAACAATATTTAGACATGGATAATGGTACTCCAGTGAGCCTTTAAGTCACGTGCTTCCCATTGGCCTAAAAGCTGTAGCTTTTAGGAACTATATGTAGCTTTTAAGAACTATATTGTCAGCTGCCAGAAGGGAAAGGAGACTGATTATGCCCAAAACCCACTTATCAAGGCATTTAAGGTTGATTTAAAAAAAATAAACGGATGACTATCTTAGCTTCTGAAGGCAAGACCTCCACTACCATGCATTAAAAGTTAATTGTAGAGAGAATGGAAGACTATTATTTCGTTCGGGAGGCAATCCTTCTGCTGTCAAGGCAATGTTGACTTATAAGGAACTGGTTGACTTTCTGGAGGGAAGACTTCTACTATCCAGGAAATCCAGTTAATTTCAGAGGGAGTAGCCAATTCACCAGGGGCGGAATAAGACTGCAATATGGTAGGTAGTTTGGGTGGCCATGGACCCCTAGAAGACATTGGTTCCAAGCTACTGCCCAAACTGAGATTAGATCCCACAAATTAAAAAATACCCAAATAGACTTTAATGGAGTTCCAATCCAATTGACACAACGTTCTAGAAAGAGCAGATGTTTCTAGATAGACCACATTTATTCTAATTGGATCCCAAAAGAGAAGGGAAAGGAGACTGGTTATGCCCAAAACCCACCAACACGCAAGAAGGGCATATGAAAGGAGCTGATCCTCTGCAGTAAATTGCAGCTTAGATTAGAAGATTACTACTACAGGGAAGTAAAAGGAACTATATTGTCAGCTGCCAGAAGGGGAAGGAGACTGATTATGCTCCAAACCCACCAACTCGCATAAAGAAGGGCATATGAAAGCAGCTGATCCTCTGCAGTACATCTCAGCATGGATTAGAAGATTACTACTAAAAGGAAGTAAAATGAACTATATTGTCAGTTGCCAGAAGGGGAAGAAGACTGATTATGCCCAAAACCCACTAATAAGCACCAACAAGGGCATACGAAAGGAGTCAAACCTCGGCAGCACACGACAGTATTGATGACAAGATTATTTCTACGGATAAGTAAAATGGACTATATTGTCAACTGCCAGAGGGGGAAGGAGACTGATTCTGCCTAAAACCCACCTCCAAAAACACAAAGAAAGGCATACAGAATGAGCAGAACCTCTGCAGTACATGGCAGTATAGCTGGGAAGGTATGTAGAAGGGACTATATTGTTGGCTATCAGAGAGGGAAAGAGGGTAATTTCTATTCAGAGATTAGAAGCAAAACAGATTTTAAGGAATAGATGGGTATACGATAGAGGGGGTGGATAATTAGATAGATTTGAGATAAATATACATTTAGATAGTTTAGATATAAATACATACACTGTACACCACATCCACATAATTTTTTTCTCACTTATCGAACTCCAAAAACAAATTTATGACACAGACATTTCCAGCATGGAAGAACATCTGTAAAAGGCGTCAGAGCCTATTGTTTTACCTCTCTTTGGCCCGAACATTTGGCCTCATCCACAAAACGGGGTCGAGTTTGTCCATTCGCTACACAGCAAAATCCTGCAGCTCTGCATGTGAACTCTCTGCGGTGCGAGGCTGGAACATGCATAATAGATGTGTGTCTGATTTCCGTGGCAGATACGGTCCTCATGTCATATGTCTGGTTAGAAGTGCCGGGACCGGGCCACCTGATATATATATATTATATATGTGCCCCATGAAGGATGACCTGGTTCAAACTCAATACAATTTAGTGAAATGACTTCATCAGGAGAGGCATTAGATGAGTGTCTGGCTGCAGGGATGAGATAATCACTCGTCTAGGGTTAACTCTTGCCAGGCTGAACCACGTCTCGAATTCGTGACCGCTCCGAAACAGCAGATTTATATACCTCCACATTGGGAAATCATAAAAAAAAAATCTTGTTACAAGAAAAAATAAGAATTAAAATCTTGACTAATTATTTTAGTAATAATTTTAGGCCCGGATTGAATTCAGGAGGCAAGGAGTTAACGTGCGTTCGGCGGTAATTGGCTACAGTCTGCTTGTCTCATACAGGAAGGAGGGAAAACTGGGGCAAGACTTGACAATTTACCAGCAGCAGTAAAGAGCCGAGGCGCTCGCCCCGGCCCGTGAAAGCCAATTCACATTACCCCTTGTGCCTTGTTTTCACAGGTGTGCCGGGCCTGGAGAAAGAGCTGGGATCTCCAGCTGCTGGGAGCTCGCTCAAGATAAGCGCCATAAGACTCTGCCAGGAGGATACGCTTTCATCTGACTCCTGAAAACCCTAATGTCTTAAAGGGACACACAATTTTTTTTTAAAAAAATGAACAAAAAGTTGCTAATCACGTGAGTAGATCAATCCATTTGAATTTATTTCCTCATGGTTCGGTAAAGGTTGGGTGCAGTAATTGTGCCTTTATGATATATTTATATATATATATAGGGTGTAACAGAGGTCGGGATGGCGAAAAAGCTCTAAAAAGTTCACATCGGATCGAAAAACTAAAACTATATTTTTAAAAAATATATCCAATGACACCAAACTAACCCGAGTTTGTGGGTCAGCTTAATGATCTTAAATCGGAACCCCAATTTTTGCCAGAACTGCAGATTCAGATTCTCCTGGAAAAATGATATTGATTTGATCTAGGTCTTTTTGAATTTTGGTGGCAGAAGGCGCTATTATTCTGCCAAAATGTGTGCAAAAACGTTGAAAAGGGGGATATTTTGATAAAGATCCAAAATCTGAAAGTAGGCCTATGCAATATTTTTCTGAAAGTTATCCAGTGTTACCAAATTCTAGCATTTAATGTAGAGCATTCAATATTTGAAAACTTTGTAGGTAACAAAAAAAAACCACCATCTTCAGAGGGGAGGAGACTTAGAGTGATCATCTCTCCGATGTGTAAGAGGCTGGGGACTCACATTACACCAGCCCCCAATGTGTGAGAGGCGGGGACTCACATTATACCAGCCCCAATGTGTGAGAGACGGGGACTCACATTACACCAGCCCCCAATGTATGAGAGGCGGGGACTCGCATTACACCAGCCACGATGTGTGAGAGGCAGGGACTCACATTACACCAGCCCCAATGTGTGAGAGACGGGGACTCACATTACACCAGCCCCCAATGTGTGAGAGGCGGGGACTCACATTATACCAGCCCCAATGTGTGAGAGACGGGGACTCACATTACACCAGCCCCCAATGTGTGAGAGGCGGGGACTCACATTATACCAGCCCCCAATGTGTGAGAGGCGGGGACTCACATTACACCAGCCCCCGATGTGTGAGAGGCGAGGACTCACATTACACCAGCCCCCAATGTGTGAGAGGCGGGGACTCACATTATACCAGCCCCCAATGTGTGAGAGGCGGGGACTCACATTACACCAGCCCCCGATGTGTGAGAGGCGAGGACTCACATTACAACAGCCCCCAATGTGTGAGAGGCGGGGACTCACATTATACCAGCCCCAATGTGTGAGAGACGGGGACTCACATTACACCAGCCCCCGATGTGTGAGAGGCGGGGACTCACATTACACCAGCCCCCAATGTGTGAGAGGCGGGGACTCACATTACACCAGCCCCCAGCCGAGTCTGGTATCATTGGATAGATTTTTTGTGAAACATTCCACCATCCCAACCTTTTTGTTACACCCTATATAACGCTTTTATTTCTGAGGAACACACTATGATTTCTATAACGATCTGTTGACTCTTTCATAAATGACTTAAGTCAACTAATATGTGTGTAAATATATTATTTTTGGGGGTGCAATTCCAATGAGATGGCAATTTGCAGCAAAATTTTGTGACGTGGCCCGACTTGCCACAAAATCCTAATTTAAGGCTCTTCAGATTGGTCGCTTAAAAATTGTGTCTTAATTTTCGACTATTTTTGGACTGGTGGACAGTGGACACATTGGGTCATTTAGTCATTAACTAAGGGCCCGATTCGCGTTTTCCTGACATGTTACGCAAATTTTTCTGTTTTGCGCCGATTTTTCCTCTATTGCCCTGGGATTTTGCCGCACGCGAGCGGATTGTGTCGCATCGAAGCCGGCATGCACACGACGGAAATCGGGGGGCGTGGCCGTATGAAAACCCGACGGATTCGGAAAAACCGCCGCTGGACACGCGGTTACCTTCACTCAGCAACACCTGGTGGACGTCGGAGGAACTGCCTTAGTGAATCGCCGGACGATCCGAATCCACCGCAGAGAATGCGCCGCTGGATCGCGAATGGACCGGGTAAGTAAATCTGCCCCATTATAGCCTAGAGATGATCCGATGCAATGTCAGTCTCATGTAGATTACACCTGCTCCCATCTTTCCACAAACACAAGGGAAAGCGGTAGGGACAATCTCCCTAAATATACACCACTTCACAGGTAATGTTATCTGAAAACAGATTACAGGGTTTATTTAGCAGCCCAGATAATGCTGACGACGACTAATGACGCTGAACATATCATTCTCCTCTACACACAGTAGAGTTTTTTCAGGTCAGCCATATTTTACCGATGGACAACCGGGTTTCAACTTTGCTCACCAAAAATGGTAATAAATTGAGAGAAATAAGAGAACCCCCTGGCAACTTTTTTGGGAGTTAGCCATCTACCATCGTCATGAGCGATTGTTGGCAAAAATTGTCCATTTTAGATTACTTTTATGTCCTGTACAGACAGCTAAAGGGGACATCCCATGCCACCAGACCTCTGTAACCAGTGCATATCGGGCACTAGGGTTCTGGTACTCTACCACATTCAATATTTCCAACATGGATATCGATACCCGCTAACATCTAAATCTCAAATCTTATGGCGTATTAGCTCCACCCAGTTTTACAATGGAACAACCCCCAAGGTTGCATGGACACACCCAGTGGCGTAACTAGAAGCCGATGGGCCCCAGAGCAAAGTCTGTGCCAGGCCCCGACTATAATGTATGGTTTATAGTAATAGTCTTCTCATATGGGAAAGTGACACCATAAGGGCCCCCTAAACCTCTTGGGCACGGGTGCAACCACAACCTCTGTACCCCCATCAAGTTACCCCCCTGGACACACCCCTTTATGCAAATGCTGCTATAATACGCTTTTTATGGTCCAGTTTTCAGGACAGTCATGAAAACTTAAACATAATTCAATTTACAGAAAAAAAAAGTAAAATGATATAAAAAAATTAGATTATTTAATTTTTTTTGTTCTCTAAAATTTTAAATTATAGAAAATATTACCGTATATACTCGAGTATAAGCCGACCCAAGTATAAGCCGAGGCCCCTAATTTTACCACAGAAACCTGGTAAAATCTATATTTTTTTTACTCGAGTATAAGCCGAGTTTGGGGTTTCAGCACATATTTGTGTGCTGAAAAACTAGGCTTATACTCGAGTATATATGGTAATTATTTTGGTATCAAATTTTAAAAAATAATAAAGAATTTCTTCTGATCCACCCAGTCTCCCAGCGGCAGGCATTCCCTCTTTATCCCCAATTTGAAATCGCTGGGTAATTGGATGAGGGGCGCACTTTGCCGAAACCTAATACTCGAAGTGTGCCCTTCAATTAATGTAAAGTGTGCAGTTTAGGGCTTTGGGCTAGAGCATGCAGCGCGGATTTTGCACACCTAACCCCTTTGGATCGGAGGCACACTGTGTGTTTTTACTACTGTGGTTTGTTTGCTTTGCTCACATATTTTAGGATGTCAAATAACCTTGTGTGCTATATCCAGGAACCAGCAGTGTATATTAACCCTTCATCCCTGTGCTAAGAATAGCAAACTTCACTGTGTATTATATCAGTGTATACGGCCATAGTGACAGACAGACGGAAGGGTTGGGTGTTGTATATAGAGGACCTCCGGCGCCTTTGAAGGCTAAACATAATTTTTGTGGCACCCGATGCAACTCTTGCATTAAAAGCTCTAACCGTTTTGTGTAATCAGCCCCAATGCAGAACTATGGGCCTTCAAGTTACCCGACTACAAACACCATGTTGTCTATTGCTAAAGTAATACTTAGTTCCATCCGCCCCCTACTTTTTTATCTAGTTTGCATTTGTTTGGTAGGAGACAGACAGAATGGATTTTGGGTCAGACTACACAGGATTGGGTTGTAGTCTGTAACTATGGAGACAGATATATCCGTCTAGGAACTGTAGATCTTTAGCTGTCTCAAAAATGTTTCATTTCATAAAGATTGTAATTAGAATCAACAATACATTATATACATATACAGGTCACATTGGGGGTGATAGAGAGAGAGAGATAGATATGAGATAGATATGAGATAGATAGATGGATATGAGATAGATAGATAGATATGAGATAGATAGATAGACAGGAGATAGATAGGAGATAGATAGGAGATAGATAGATATGAGATAGATAGATAGATAGATAGATATGAGATAGATAGATAGATAGATATGAGATAGATAGATATGAGATAGATAGATAGATATGAGATAGATACATATGAGATAGATATGAGATAGATATGAGATAGATAGATAGATAGATATGAGATAGATAGATAGATAGATATGAGATAGATAGATAGATAGATATGAGATAGATATGAGATAGATAGATATGAGATAGATAGATATGAGATAGATAGATAGATATGAGATAGATATGAGATAGATAGATAGATATGAGATAGATATGAGATAGATATGAGATAGATAGATAGATAGATAGATAGATAGATAGATAGATAGATAGGAGATAGATAGATAGATAGGAGATAGATAGATAGATAGGAGATAGATAGGAGATAGATAGATATGAGATAGATAGGAGATAGAATAGTAACATATGAGATAGATAGAGAATAATACACAGATATTAGATAGATATGAGATATAGAATATTGATACAAGAAGAATGAAGCTGGACCCTCCATAGACAGGATTGTACTCCAGGTAACAATCGGACTCTCAGACATACCGCGGGGGTCGCGCTGCTTTGGGCTCACAGCTGCTGTTTTGTATTTTGAAGCCATTCGGTCCCTTTGTCAGAGGCAGACATGAAAGGAGGCGACACAAATACTATGGCAACAACATAAAGATGTATCACATCTAAATAAACAACCGTCCATAAATCCTCTAATGCATCTAACAGAAGGTCCTACAAATCTGCGGGAACAGAATATTCCGTCTTGCAAACCTTCTACAAGACGAGTATCCGATATCCTCCCCTCCCCCCTCACGAGTTACACAGAAGCTATCCAAACATGAAACGACTCTACTATGATAATGTTCTTTACAGCGATGATTAAAGATTTCATTACATCCATCTGTGTTCTTTATATCCCAGCATTGGGGGGGGGGGGGGGGATCTGCTCGTATTCATCACATCTCGGATTAGGAACAATCTATTCTCATGACTTAAAGGGCTTGTCCAGTTTTTGCACACCCTTTTAGTAAGTGAAAGGGGTTTTTCAAAATGCCATACTAATAATGACTCGTTAGTGGTTTCTGGTTTGTTGGGGGTGCAGTACTCGAGACTCGACACACTTACTGATCAGTAGGCCGCAATGTATTGGCCACCCACCTACAATCAACCGATACACAATGAACGGATCAACATTGGTGCCAAGTGGTGCGCCTCCAACGATCAAATAATAATGACTTGTCCTATGAATAGGTTATTTGTAATATATGGCATCAGAAAACCTCTTTAGGCCCATTGCCCTTTTATTTTTCTCCTGCCTGTACCGTAAAATAGCACATGGGTAGCACACGGGCACATTAAGTTCAATGGGCAATACGGTCATCCATTTGATTGGCCTTATTGCCCAACGTAACGTCTCAGAGCCAGGTTACCGCACCGCAAAAGATAGGTCATGTCCGACCGGTTTCCTATGGAGAGGGAAACGGTGAGAAGCACTCACCCCTACACCCCTGCACCCGGGCCGAATGCTACGCCCAGGAACGGTCCTGGTGAGCACACAACCTCTCATCGGTATCCTAATAGAAGTATCAGAGACTAATTACAAAGATTGTCTCTGGAGGACCTCACCTATCCTACATTACACACACAACCCCAGTGGTTTGAATGGAGGGCGTGTAATACCTTATTTCTCCTGTGGAAGTGCTGTAGCGAAATGTAACACATTTTACCCACCTCGCCTGTCATTACAAACACTTTCCCATACCAATCCTATAAGGCTGACCATATACTTTCGATAGCTGTTAGCCAGGATGCTTTTTTGGCCAACATTTGTCTTAGTCATAACTACCCCTTCCCCACATACTAACCAGAAAACCCCCGAGGGAAAAATAAAATTTGTTGACCCTACTCTAACTCCCCATACTAGTGGCACAGTCCCTTTTTACTCTCCCAGCTGGGCCCAAATTGTAGAGGATCTCGGAGCACTGTGGCCAAGTGGTCAAACCAGTAACGATCATCATTGATGTCACCGTTCATGCTTCGGAGATCACTGAAACCGGTGATTGTTAATAACGATAACAAGATCCTCCACAATTCTACTTTGGTCTGGATTTGACGCAAGAAGGGTAGCCGGAGTAGGGGAGTATATTTTATATTCTTATTTTCCTCTTGACCAAGCCTCCCAGCAATTTTTTGTTGAATGGGAGTCTATAATACAGTTTTATTACACATAGAATAAGCTACCCCTACCATTACCCAACCGCCATAGACAGGGCGATAAGCCGATTTTTCAAAAAGGAAGCCAATGGGCATCCAAGCCTACAGTGGCCACTACAGGAGAAATGTAGTATTACATTAATAATCATTCAGATAGGCAATAGAGTAGGGATTCCAAGAAGAGAAGCACCCTGAGGGCACTCATAATTTCCAGTAGGACACAGTGACAGGGCCATATCTGGGTATCCTGTTTCGGGCTTGCAACACTCGATCACAAGTGCAAGAGAAATATTATCACAATATAAATAAACTTTTCTTCTAATCGTTTGGTAAATTGTCCATATAAGAAGGCGGAGAGTAGTCCAGGGCGTCAGGCGACACGCCTCATAAAACCAGAACATACAGAAGGTTGGTATTTATTACAAGACAATTCAGACTGAACAGACCTGCTGGTCTTTGACTTCTATGCCTTCGCTAATGTATACAAGTCCTACTCAGTAAATCATACAATCTAATAGACCAAGTAAGAGACATGTCCGCAGAGAAGTTATTAGGCCTAAGAGTAAATGGTAGTTAGTATGGTCATAGGTTGCATTTGCCCCAAATAGCCATGTCAGATGCCCTTTCATTAAACTATTAAGAAAATTAGGGAATGGGTAAAGTAAAGCAGTGTTTTCCAATCACCCTGAGCATAGTGTTAAATTTTTCTGTAGCGCCTCGGCAGGTGAACTTGAGCATTACAAACTCCATGAATTGGTTGTCTGTGTACAGGATGAATGGGTCCTCCAAAGCAAGAGACATCAATCATGGTATCACAAATCAGATAGTAAGATAACATAAAGTAAGACATACATGGGGTCATTTACTAAGGGTCCGATTCGCGCATTTTCGTCGGGTTACCCGTATTTTTCCGATTTGCGACGTTGTTACCGGAATTGCCCTGAGTTTTTGCCGCACACGACGGCTTGGCCGTCGGAAGACCCCACGGATTTGGCAAAACAGCGGAATTTTAAAAAAAAATGTGTCGCTTGACACGCGCTTACCTGCACCAGGAATAGGATCGTGAACTCCGACGGACTTCAGCGCAGCAGCGACACCTGGTGGACATTGGGCGCACTACCTTAGTGAATCGCCGGAAGACCCGAATCAGCGTCGGAGAATCTGCCGCTGGATCGCGAATGGACCGGGTAAGTAAATCTGCCCCACAGAGTTTGTATTAAAACCCTAAGCTTTATAAGAGTGTACCTCAACATTGTTCAGCCAAAAAACCTCTACTACTTGAGGAACCACCAAGACTATGATCACACATTGTAGCACATCTATCCATAGTACAGTCTGGTCAGTGAAGGCATGGCATGTACTCCTGAGGCAAATATATCATGGATTAAAAAAACAATAACGAGGGTCAAATCCCAGTTCTTCGCCATCTTGAAAATGATATCCAGCGTCAAAGTTAAAGTCACCCTATAAAAGGACTATAAAGAGGGACTCTAAGGTTGTGTACACATTTGCTTTATAGGCCTCATTAGGCACCTCCTTTATGGATTTGGCATGCAGTGCTGCTTTTCTGGTAAAGTGATGGAATCCTTGATGGGACCCATTTTAGGACATGGGGTCCTTCAGATGACCTTGGTGCCTGTTGTGTGAGGTACCAGCTACCTCATCATGCCAACAGGGCAGAATACACCTTTATATATAAACATGCTCATATTCCCTACTGATGGACCAAAATCCTTCCCTATTTTACTTTTTAAGCTAGAAGTAGAGAAAAGAACCTTGCCAGAAGTCACACCATACCGTGCCCCATCTCAACCTGCATTATTAATCAGATTTTTTTAGGTGGAAAATCTTATTAATACTTCTAATCCTTGTACAGTAGTTGGAGTTTCTCTTATTTCGCCATAGATATAATTACATATCCATACTACAGCTGCAGGTGTGAGATCTCGCGTTACACACCTTCCAATGAAGTAATTGACCACACTGGTCAAGGAGAGTCCTCCAAGACGAGAGGAACTTGTGTTTTCCCCAGTAAATCCAATTCCAAAATATAGTTATAATATAAATATTATGGCTCTGACTTTAGAGGCAGAAGTAAACTTCCATCTTGCAGTTTTGGAGGTAGCAGTGTCGGACTGTCCCACCAGAGCATCAAAGAATCCTCCGGTGGGCCCCAGATATTATTCATCATTTGAAAGTGAATGAATTATTCATTTGATTTTAGATCTTTTTCATATAGGGCGATTCTGATATAGATTTTTGATGATACATCCTACATAATATAATTTTTTAATTGGTATTTTACGGTTGAAGAAAGGGCCCTCAAGATGAAATCTCTGGTAGGCCCAACATATGTAAGTCAGACACTGCTAGGAAGACCTAAGACAATAGGTCATGATATGGGTGAAGAGTGTTGGAGGCAGTAGGTAGATCTTAAACTTTAAATTAGGCAGGAACCCAAACTATCAAAGTGTATGGGGTTAAGTATGTTGTTCTTGTGAGGTCGATGATTTTGGGGCAATGTCTTGATGTAAGACGGGATCTGAAAATTGGTTGGAGGACAAAGACTAGATATGGTTGAGTCACAGAAGAAGAGCCTGTTGATGGTGTTGAAATCGGAGACCATTTGAGGTCACACAAGGCCGTAGTTTACGTGTTCATTATCAACATATTGAGGGAAGTGGTTTTTAAAAAGTGGAAGAAGCAAAAACCCAATGTGGAACTTCCTCGAGATATGAGGATCCTATCAAACAGCAGAAAAATTCTATTGCCCATAAAGGGTCCTCATAAATATCATAATCACCGGTTGTGTCACAGTTGGATCCCCTAATGGTCATCTGCAAAACTGCATGCTGTATGGGACACTAAACCACCTACTGGTCCGTATGGACCTACGGTTTCGGGTCCCAAATACCCCTATATAATCTCAGTCTGAGGCCTTGATTAAAAACCTAAACCTTTATATCTAGTTGCCCTCTGCTTGTCCCAACATACGTGCAGATCTTCATTGAAGCTGGAGACCACATCCAGGTTTCCCGGCCCCGGTTTAGCATAAGTATACTTCACGGAACCAGTTAGCACCAGAGAAGAGTCCAATGAAGGAGATCGGACTCATCCCTAGGTTGGTGTGGATATGCAAATGATTTAGTTCCCCGACAAGTACACTCTAGAAATTCGTGGTCATCGAAGGGCCACTACAATACTACGGAAATAGAATTTGGATTTCACATTGTTACCATCTCACCCACTAGTGGTGATCAAGCATAGATATTTCATAAAAATAAATTGGAGCAGACAAAACATAAGTACCGTATATACTCGAGTATAAGCCGACCCAAGTATAAGCCGAGGCCCCTAATTTTACCACAAAAACATGGGAAAACCTATCGACTCGAGTATAAGCCGAGGGTGGGAAATGCATTGGTCACAGCCTCCCCCAGTAAATAGCCTGCCGTACCCTGCACCATAGTATATAGCCAGCACCTGCCCCCCAGTATATAGCCTACCAGCCCATAACCCCCAATATATAGCCAGCCCCCTGCCCCAGCAGCGGGGGAAGCCAGAAAGATGAGTTTTTATATATATATTTTACTCGAGTATAAGCCGAGTTTGGGTTTTCAGCACATTTTTTGGTGCTGAAAAACTAGGCTTATGCTCGATTATATATGGTAGTCTTGTGGTAGCACAGAGAAAAATCCAGAGCCAAATTCCGTGTCTCCACCGGTGTCTTCATGTTACGACTTTTTTATGACAAGCGCTAAACCAATAACCAAAAAATTCTAGGTTTGTTTTTCTTAATTTTTTCAAGCTATTGTTCGCTTTTACATAAGTGACGAGAGTTCATGCTCCGCTCTGTAAAACTCATCTGGCTTTTCAAAGTGCTCGGGAGCACGTGGAGAAACATGAGTAAGATACCTCAGGACATTTTCTTTGCTGTTTGCTGACTTAGACATTTTTCTGACTTTCCACGAAACCCGAAGACGTTGTTAATAAGGTGTTCCTCGCATCTAGGTGTGATAGTTCACTAGTTGGCCCAGACGTGACTGTGGAGCACTTAACGATTAGCGCTGTCCCGACCCTCCCCCCCCCCTTTTTTTTTTGGGGTTGACTATTTTACAACCTAAGCTGGTCATACATTAGGGATTTTAGACGGCTGTTTTCTCAACAACTTCTTGTTCATGGTTGATCTGCGAAGGTCGTCTGGATGACAACGCCATAACTTAAGAAGACAAATCACAGATTAATCTCTTGACATGATTTGTGGTTTGGTGTGATGCGAGGCAGATCTGTCATTCGTAGGATTCCCACCTGGCTGGTATTTTTACTGTTAGGCCTGTATTTTTACCGGGCTTATATTTTTATGTTTGCCTTCATACCGGATTATACGAAGGTCCACCGAATCCACATTCTCTCGTGGTCGCTATTTTTGATTCTTGTCCCCTCTTGTGGTTGATATTTGTACTGCTGTTGTGGATGGTAATTTTGAGTCCTCCCCCATTGTGTGCCTGCCCCCTGTGGTTATGGACTATATATTTGAGTCCCACCCAAAATTTGGGCTGTTACTTCTGATCCTTGTCATTGATAGTATAAGGTCATGTACCCTGTTGTGGTGGCTATTTTTTGTCCAGACCACCAGTGTGCACAGTATTTTTGAAATTCCGCTCCCTGTTGTGGTTGGTATTTTTGAAATCCTGCATCCTGTTTCGGCCACTCCCTTTTGTGGTTGGTGTATTTGAGTCCCACCCCCTATTGTGACCAGTATTTTTGAGTTCATTCACCTTTGTAGTAGGTATTTTTGAGTCCAACCCCCTCTTGTTGTGGCCGGTATTTTTGAGTCCAACCCCCTCTTGTGGCCAGTATTTTTGAGTCCCCACTCTTGTTGTGGTTGGTATTTTTGTGTTCCTCCCCTCTTGTGGCCAGTATTGTTGAGCTCTGCACCCTCTTGTGGTTAGTTCTTTTGAGCCCCTTCTCTAGTGGCCAGTAATATTGAGTACTGCCCCCTCTTGGGGTTGGTATTTTTGAGTCCCGACCTCTCTTGTGGTTGGTATTTCTGAGAACCACCCCCTCTTGTGGTTGGTATTTCCGAGAACCACCCCCTCTTGTGGTTGGTAATTTTGGAGTCCCGCACCCTCTTGTGGCCATTAGTTTTTAGTTGAAGAGAACAATTGCCCAACAAAAATCCAACATGGTGGATACATTTTTAGTTATTCATGAATCTGCCGCTGATAATGGGCACAAAATGGTCTAGATCTGCCTTTTCTGGTCCACAAAAATCTGTAGGGTTTTACGGCCTTTTATTTTATTCATTTTACATTATATATTAAGATCATAGTCTATTTTTTATTTCACCTTTTCACTTACGCTCAGGAATTATATACTGTAAAGTATAACTATTATATTAAAACCTCGAATTTAAAGTTGCCCATGGACCTAAAGGCTCAGTGCCATAGTGTCTTTACTGCCAGAGCCTCAATTTGAGAACCTCTCCACTTTTTAGACACTTCTTATCAAAACATACCAATTCTGGTGTATTTTTCCATAGAATTTTTTACGTTCCTCTATTATTCCTCTTGGAAATACATAAATAATTTAAAATCTTGGTGACCATTCCCTTCTACGATGCACTTTTGCACAGTCTGAAGACACTACTATAGTGAATGGTAAAACACTCTGGGTAATTTGTTGCATGCATTTCCAGGAGGAATAACATAGGAATGTCTGAATACAAAGTTCTAAAAAATTTTTTTTACAGTATTGTTATTTCATGGGATACAAGTATACACTAAAAAGGACATTTTAGCCCGTGGGTCCCAAAGTGTATGTGTACGGCCATATTTTAGGGTACATTCACACATAAAATCCATGTAAAATTCTTCTCAAAATCCATTGTCGGGCATTCCGAGGCAGATTTTTACTGACTTGCCCTATCGTTTGAACTATGGGGCATGTTGGGAAAAAAAGGGTCTCCCGTTGTCTTCAATGGGAGAGGGATTTTGCCATGGATATTCCCGGTAAAAAATAAACCATGCTGAACCTACCCTAAAACGCTTACGCATCGGCTTCAATCCTAAAAAGATTTAGGGTCCCTACGTCAACTGGTAAGTCACGGGTTTTGTGCCTTTTCGGAGAAGGTAAAGATGCATCATGTGGTAGACTCTTATCGTGATCCTATCTCTGATGGTACCGGGGCCCTTATCTAAGGCACGTCCACTGCGCAAACTACTTCTGAGATCCCCAAAATATTTCCCATCACATGGATCATTGACCTTCTTGCCACAGTCTATGGGCGTAAGCTGGCCCAATGATCCTTTCAATAGCCACATGTTCCTCAAGATGCTTCAAAGAAGTTTAGCTGCAGCGGACGGCCCACGGTTGTCTATGGTCCTACGTCGATACGGACCCTTAATTTTTAGAGCTGCGGAGAAACAGACAATAACAAATTTACAATTATTCTCCTACCCTACATACATAAATTGGGGAAATATTTGGTAAACTTTCATTACAAATTAGGAACCCATATCCCGTTGATTGTATATCGATACACAAGAGGAGAAAATTATTCTAAAAATTTTTATCAATTAATAATTAAACTTAAAACCCGGGAAAATATGAACTACGACTCATTATTATCATTACGACTGATTACAAACATACAAAAAAAAAAATCGGTCAGAAAAAATCATCTAGAGATTCAAAAAAACCCGTCTTACTTAAAATATTTTTTAAAATTAAACCGGGAAGATTTGGGCCCCCAATTTTTTTTTTTTTTTTTTTTTTTTTTTAGAATATACATATGTGGTACCAAACAAATCAGTGCATTTAACCTCACACCCGAGAATTTAAAAAATAGAAGTGAAAAATATTTCAGTCGGGGGAATTTAATTTATTTCGGATGAATTGTTTTTTTAAAAATACACCAGCGTTTCTAAAGCCAGGAACAGGATGAGCGGGGTTATTATTTTGCTTCCCTCTCAAGGTTATAATTTATTTTATGGGGTATATAAAAATAAAAATGAAAAAAAAAACTTAAAATAAAACCGGTTTTATTTGCCGAATTTTTGAATGCCTCAACTTGGACGATCAATGCCGGAACAGTCATTATGTATAGGCAACTCGTCAACCATTTTCTTAAATAGCATAAGGCCATCGCGATTGGCGCCAGGCGTTTCACGACGTCAAGGAGCTCAGTATACGTGGCACTCAAAATGTTTCTTCAAATTCGATGACCTTGATCCGGGATTTTAGTGAACTCCACCCCCCACCCTCCCGATGCAGCCCTTTAATCGCCGCCATCTTAACATGAAGCTATCACACTGATTAGACCTATAGAAAGTGCCAGATTTCCGGGCCCTATTGTGACTGCTTGATTAACGGGACATGATGGGTGTCATCTCTTTCTGTTGTAAATACCCATCTTTCGGAACATTTTTAATACGATTAATGATAATTACGCTGTGAATAAAACATTAGCACATTAAAATGTGCGGAGACGAGGGCGACTAGCAAATGAGATGTGTTGCAGCCGCAACCAAATGAGAGTCTCTAGCAATACCCAGTGGCATCATGCAGAGAAGCTGTCGCTGCAGTGGGCATACTGCATAATGGCGCCATTACGCCACACATGCTACAAAGCTGACCTACAGCTTGCAGTATTCAGAGCCCGTGCCATCTCGCTCCAGTCCTGCCCTTCCTCTCACCCTCGATAAACGTTATTTCGGAGGGTTATATACCTGAACTCAGCAAAGCCTAGGACACACTAACACATACCCTGCAATATGCCAAGCGTGAGGGCACTGGCTGATTCCAATCAATCCGGATTGTTTACAGGTGCAGTCATTAATTAACCCTCGCCGCATAGCTTAAAGGTGAAGCGTTCCATCTTATTATTTTTTTTTGGGGGGGGGGTTTAGGTTCTGACGACCCTGATGCTTTCTAATTAACATCATGCGTGTCAAAGTAACATAATCAAAAATATTTTCAAAAAATTATGATAATAAGGTTATAACCGATCAGTTAGAAAGTCGGCCATGATGAAACACACACAAGGTCACGAGGGTCGTGTACGAGATCTCTCCCCGACATAGAGGGTAGTGTCATGCATTATATAATCACTATAATATCCAGACTGTAGTTTCGCTTTTTTTTTTTTTTTTTTTAATCCCTTCAAGTTACAAAAAAAATAGTAATAAAAAATTATTCTATAGTAAAATGCACATACGTGTAGTCAACATTACGTACATACGGATATTTGGGAATTGTGACATTGGACACATAGGAGAAAAATGGGCGATCCTGTACATACGTGTAGTCGACATTACGTACATACGGATATTTAGAAATGGGCGATCCTGTACATACGTGTAGTCGACATTGCATATATACGATTATTTGGAAAATGTGACATTGGACACATAGGAGAAAAATGGGCGATCCTGTACATACGTGTAGTCGACATCGCGTACATACAGATATTTGGAAAATGTGATATTGGACACATAGGAGAAAAATGGGCGATCCTGTACATACGTGTAGTCGACATCACGTACATACAGATATTGGAAAATGTGATATTGGACACATAGGAGAAAAATGGGCGATCCTGTACATACGTGTAGTCGACATCACGTACATACAGATATTGGAAAATGTGATATTGCACACATAGGAGAAAAATGGGCGATCCTGTACATGCGTGTAGTCGACATCGCGTACATACAGATATTTGGAAAATGTGATATTGGACACATAGGAGAAAAATGGGTGATCCTGTACATACGTGTAGTCGACATTGCGTACATAGGGATATTTGGAAAATGTGACATTGGACACATAGGACAAAAAAAAGCTAATCCACAGTATAAAGGATGGTGATACAACATTATAAACACCCTCCCGAACCTTATACAACCTGTATACCTAAAATTGATAGCTAATCACGATAAATAAAAGACGTAGAAATAAACCACTTTACTACTATGGCCGACCCCAAGGAAAAAAATCTTAAATATAGAATAAATATTTATCTACGGAACTTTTTTTTTATCCCGACACTCACCTGCTTATTACTTATTAACCCTATCAGTGGTTATGTTTTAGGTTTTGTAGGAGCTTTTGTGAAAAGAACAGCACTCAAGTCAAAAAAATATCATGCTCGGAAGAAATAAATTTCAAAAATTTACAAATTCAGATTCGAAAATCTATTATAATCAGTAACCTCCATTCACAAGATCTCAGGAAATATATCGGACCCCCCCCCCCACACGCCCTTACTTTATAACGACGCCTATGACAAACCCATATCCACCATCGTGGAGGTAAGCGCAGGCTACACCGCCCACTGCGTCTTGCCCACTAACTCTCTCTAGAATTTTCTTAAGACTCCATTAGAAAACACTCTTCAAAAATACACATATCCTCCAAGGAAACAAAGGCCTTCCCCGAAATCTATAAAGACGACTAATTGTTATTTTTTAACCCCATGTTGACAGCACAGACAAGGGCCTAAAATAAGCATTTTCTTCGAAATATGACCTTGTAGTACAGTTTTTTATGCCTCAAATTTTTAGTTTAACCCCTTCTAGTCCCAGTTAAAGGAAGATTCATCGATCATATTATATAATATTATAATAATGAGTGATTATGAGTGAGTGACATATCCCTTGCTCAAACAAAGATGGCTGCCAGGCAAAACCAAAGGGTGTCTACACTTCCATAACACCTCCAAAACTAATCTTCTATCAAATGTGTTTTGACGGGATACATCTTACGCAATTGTCTTTCTTAAAAAAATTTCAATAGCTGAATTTATGCCCAGTTTAAATTTTTCGGGCAGGCCATAAGAGTATATTGTCATACACCCCCTGCACAATGAATAATCGATTAAAAAAATATATATATATATATATATTTTTGTAATATTTAGAGGCTTTAGAGAGGCATCATTTTTTATTATGACTATAATACAAAATAAAATTAAAAAAAATTCAAATTACAAAAATATATATAAAAAAATATTTAAAAAAAGGCTGCCTACTTCACCAGGGGCTTTGGACACATGCCAACATGTTTTAATGTGCCCCGTCTCTGTCTTCTCAATGATTTCATTAACATTTGGCTACAAGGATCTGCTATTCCTAACAATTGTAAGAACACCTGGCTGTGTATATAGGGAGAGACAAAGATATAAAAAATTGGCAAAAACATACATTTTATTCCTAATTTAAGCGTTTTGAGTCTCATGGCCTAAATCATTTTCAAAAAAATTACCTCCTTTAAAAAAATTTAAGGGAAAATATAAAGATAAAAACACAAGGTTGATAATTACGTAAAAAAAAAATGGATAAAAACACAAGGTTGATAGATAATTCGGTTAAAAAAAAAAATATCTGCCCGTAAATAGAAATTTCCTCCATAACTAATTCCCTTAATTCTCCTTCTGGGGAATAAGTCGCCCAATGACAATTGCAGCCTCATTCATTTATACTAAATGAGCAGAAGTAGCGATATATATATATATAGGGCAGAATAAAAAAGGGCGGCAATAGAGGACAGAAAAAAAATAAATTAAATAAAAATTCACAAAATCGAGGCAGAAGTCTGAACCTCTAGTTCTGTGGTGACTGCAGTCTGAGTATACTGTCATCGTGTACATCGTGCTGCATAATACATCACCCCACAAGGCCCAGATCATGCCCGACCAATTTCTCGACGTCAATCTAATCCGATTTTTTCGAATGCTTTATTACTTTCTCCTGTAAATACCTAAAGTTTAATTTATTTTACACTACAACTACAAACATATTCCATAAAATTCCCTCTAACTGAGCCTATAGGGGGGCAAGACATGACCGACTAAAGCGAAAGCTATAGGATCATCTTTATGTTACTATATAGGGAATAGCAGAATGAATAGGAACATATATATTATATTTCCCTAGATTATTGCATATAACGCTCCGTGTTATATTATATTACCGTCAGAGTGGTATATATACACGGATATGGATTATAAGTCTTGTATTACAATGTCATCGACATATGCCACCGTATTTTTGGCGCCAAAATATTCTACAGCCATATTGCCAGATTATACCCCAATACTTATATTACATATACTTAGCAGAATGATAAAATATAGGCATCAGAATATCTTCACTTAGAATATACATATATATATAGCACGACGTAGACATTTATACACCGATATTGTACATTTGACATATATATATATATATATATATATACACACACACACATTTATATGTATATACATAGATAGATAATATATTTACACAGCAAAGTTACCGACCCCTAACCACATACCCAATAAACTCTCAGTCAGATTTAAATTCAAACTCCGATATTCGGAACTTTCTCTGAGGTAAAAAATTTTTATACATCACACTAGACACATGTAAATGCACAACCTTCAACATATACAACACTATTTTATAGGACAGGCAACATTTTTTATCTCGGTATAAGAAAAACACCGCAAATCGCTGGCCGAAGCGGCATGAGACCGACCGATATCCGGTCACGATATAAGAAAAATAACAATAAAAATAGAACAAAATCCGACCTGACTAAACCATACCGATAAGAGGTGAGATAAAGCAAGGACACTGCACAATACAACACGACTCCACAACTCATTCATTCCCAGAGGGTCCCCGACGTGCAGGTTAAAAATAAGACACAGTAATTCTATGAGTAAAAATTTTTTAAAAAATCACTGCCACCTCCTGAGAATCGAGAACTTTTCAAATGAAAACCTCCGACCATCGTGAAGTGAGGCTTCCCCCCCCCCCTCTTCACATGCCATTCCTCTATGGCCATTTGCTGTGTGAAAATGAAAGTATCTTAACTGTATGTTATCTGTCTGTGAGGAGACAGCAGGATGTTTTTTCGGAGATCACGACGTTGCTTTTTTCAATGTGAAGAAAAAAACAAAAAAAACCCTATATAAATAAACTACCCCAAGGAGACGAATACAAACCTTTTTCAGATGTGTTAAAGTTGCCGAAAAATTAAGAGATTTTTAAACATTTTTTTGCAGTATCACAATCCAGAGTTGAGGATTCTTACCGATGTGACGGTGGAAAAGCCTCGGTGGAAAGAGGGGGCTCGATGCCCTGAATGCGTTCACCTTGCAGCCTCGCTCCTGTGGAAAGCAGAAGACAAGAGCAGACTCAGAGCTCAGTTTCTGCAAGTGCTTGCAGGCCTGTAAGAGCTGGAAGGGCGGTCCTTACCTAGCAACCAGCTTCATATTCTCGGCAGCAGCGTGCGTTCCTCCTGCCACCACCACTACCCCTTGGCTACCAGCACCCAGCAACGACAGAAGGCTGAGAGGGGCTGGCATGAAAGGCAAAAGAAAGACAGAGAGAAACGGGGAGGGAGGAAGAGACAGAGAGAAGCGTGTTAAGCTCGTCTGGCAGTTAACAAGTCTTGAATGAAGAATGTTAGCAAACAGACAAACAGCATATCTGGTGCATGCTAATGCTCCGACTCCACTACTTAATTATGAATAATTCAGCAGGCACAAAAAAAAAAAAAAAAAGACCACCGCCCCCTTAACGCTAACTCACGCCTTTAACTACGTAAGAATAAAGAAAAAAATCCACATGCATAGACATATATACACATATATATATACACAAAATATATATATCTATAGGCACCTTGGCACCGGTTGTAGACATATGCTTGGTGCCAATTTTCAGGACGCTCTTTCTCGACCCGATATATATATATTGTTGTTGTTTACTGCCATTTTTCCATCTTTGCCGCCTATTTCCCCCCCCCCCCCTTTTGTCTTTAAGCTTGGCACCTGTCCCAGGCAGTGCATTACGACGCACACGCATATGCCTCCCGAAAAAAAAAAAATAACGAGAGAAGGAAAGCAAAGGGGGGCAAAAAAACGAAACAAAAAAAATATAAAAAATAGGCAGTATTCCCTTTGTAGCCACTGTCAGATTAAAAGAGGAAACAGAACTATCCATCCTTTTAGATAGGTGGCGTTGGTCGGCGGTTAATGGCGTGGTGATGGCGGCGGCGGTAAAGTCGGAGGGGGGGGTGGTTAAGAAAGAAAAAAAACGGAAAAGGGCGTTTTGTTTGTTCGACGGGCGAATGCGTCACGATCGCAAAAAAAAAAAAGGTGGCAGGAGTAGAGGGGAGCCATGATCTGTACAGAGAATTGGCACCGGCTGGCTCATTGTTACACCGTGGAGCGAGAAAAAAAAAATTTGTCGTAATGGAAAAAAAAAAAGCAAAGTAAAGCTGCAAATAAAAAACAAAGAAGCAGAAATGAGCGGAGGGTTAAACAATAAAAAAAAAAAAGGACGGAGGGGAAAAAAAAAATTAAAAAAAGATCCCATTCGCTGCAATAGAAAAAGTTGTACCCTGGCACAAGCCATCTGAAGGGGAGGCCCTTGCAGCAGGAATGCAACCGGCAGCAGTAGCTATTTGCAGACTTCCATCTCCCCCTTTGCAAGTGACTCGAGCAGAGTCTGCCTTTAGAAAGAGGAGGAGTGCGTGAGCTAGCGAAAAGAGATGGGTTAGGGCTGATGATGAAACAGAGGCACGGCCCTGCGTGAGCACACGTACCCTCACACAAACACATACTGCATGAACCCAGACAACAGCCAGCACTGCCCTCACTACTGTACTGACACATAGCAGCCATACAAAGCCTGCACCGGTAATATCTATCTATCCTTCCATCTACCTATGGTGCTGGCACAGATAGCCGCACCCTCTCCGCGTTCCGCCAGATCTCCTCATATCCCAACTACCACCTGCAGGGAAAAACTAATTAAAATGCCCGCGGGCGCCTACTGATGTCCTGCAAGAATATATGTTGGTATGGCACAGATCGTCGTAAGCGACGAGCTGCTTAGCTTTGGGGGGTTTCGGGAAAGAAAATCTGGCGATTGAGCGCCACGAGGGGGTTAATCCTCGCTCAACTTTGTGGCACATTGGTCGTTCGACAGATTTCAGTGGAGGGATAAGCGTTGGCGATACGCGTCGGAGTTGTCAATTGAGCGTAGTCATGTGTCTATAGGTCGGAGATATTGGATGGAGGCATAGACAGATAATAGATCGATATGATATAGATAGCTGCGGGTTGGAGAGATGGATACATACAAGATGGAGAGAGAGGTAAATGCCAGATGGGGAGATAAATAGATGGTCGATAGAATAATCGAGATGGGAGAAGATGACGATGGATAGATAGATATGAGATAGATGGATGGATGGATAGATAGATAAATATGAGATGATTGGATGGATAGATAGATATGAGATGGAGAGATGGATACATACAAGATGGAGAGACAGATAGGTAAATGCGAGATGGGGAGATAAATAGATGGTCGATAGTATAATCGAGATGGGAGATGATCGATAGATAGATAGATATGAGATAGATAGATAGATGGATAAATATGAGATGATTGGATGGATAGATGGATAAATAGATAGATAAATAGCACATTTATATATGTATGTATGTGCAGTGACGTGTGCACCTGAAATCTAAGCATACCCTGGCACCCCAATTCCTTTGGGTAACCCTCACCTCGTTAACACCCAGTTGACACGTAGATTCCCCCTATTTGGTTTTGTATTCGATTGGGTGCCCTGCCTCTCCCCCCCCCCCCCCCCTTTCACTTCTTTCTTTCTCCTCTCCTACAGTAACTCCCCTGCCTTCACTTTAAAAAACCATCTGCAAAAACTGAGCCGGAGCTGCTTGGCTCTTTCCGAGCTATGATCTTGGCACGGAGTCAAAAGCTGATAAGCACTTGGGCGACACAGCTCAACTGCTGGGCTGGGGGGAAAAAAAAAACCCAGCTGCCATGATTGCAGTTTGATTGAGTGTGCTTACAGAAGACGAAGAAAAAAAAACTGAAAAAAATGCAAAAATAAAAAAAAACCCTGGCTGCAAAAAGAAAGAGGACAGAACGCCAGAGGATTCTGCGGAGGATCCACCGTGCGAGAGGAGAGAGAAGTCTGCCCTCCATTTTCTCTTCTCCTCTCTCTCTCTTTACAACCGAACTCTCCTACTGCAGCCTCGCCTGCCCTCCCTCCCCCTGTATAACCTCAAGCGAGCTGCAGAAATCATGCCAAATGTCACGTTGCCGGTTACCCAGAACTGTTTTTCTCTTTCTTTTTCTAATAAATGTCTCTAGGTTCCTAAAAAAAAAAAAAAAAAAAAGACCACGAGATAGCAACAACATAACAAAAAATAAAAACTCGAAACCCGAGAAATGAGTACCCTCCTCGCTACCAGATATTAAAAAATTACACACACACACGAGAAAAAAAAACCCCAGCTCCTTAACCCTTCACTGGTGCGAGCACTACCTCCTCCTCTCCCGCAGCAGAGATGTTACACTCATTTTCTCAGAGATGGACCGGCGTCGGCCCCGCCGCGTGAGCGAGCGCGAGCATATGATTTTTTTTTTTTCTCTCTTCTCCTTCTTCTTCGTTTCCCAAAGAACCAACATTTGGCTTTTTCCATTTGTGGCAGATCACTGTACGGCTATTGTAAGGAGAACATCCTGCCTCTTTTGGCATCGTTTCCAAAGGCAGCTCGAGTAAGTTCAGCAGAACAAACTTTTTTTTTTTTCTTTTTTTTTTTCGCTCTCTCTCTGCCGAAGAAGCAAGACAAAAAAAAAAATCCTGCGAGCCTTTTACTCCACAGGTTTCTCTCTCACTTTCTATCTTTTTTTTTTTTTATCTCCTTTTAAAATATAGTTTATATTTTTGACATTTTTTTTGGAACTCTGAATTTTGGTGGTTTACGTCAAGGAGTTAAAAGCAAATCTTTAAGCCGAGATCCTTCTGACGCGGGGGAAAAATACTGCCTGAAAAGAAAGCAAGGTGGGGTCTTTTCTTATCCTTTGTCGAAAAAAAAAAACCAACACAAAAACGGGAAAAAAACAAAAATAGGAGCGTCGGTAGTTGATTAGAGCTGCCTTACGTGCTGCAATCTTTTGATATGCCTAGTTAACTGCTACCTCTCGCCTTCTCCATACCTCCCACCCCTCCCTGCTTGTAACGCTCTCACTAACCTGTATTCCCATTTTTTTTCCTATTCATTCTAATGAAAACATCCGACGGACTCTTCCTCTCCCTTCTTTACAGTGAGCTGTTTGCAGTCTCGATGGTACAAGCCAAAAAAGCAGAGAGGGAGGGGGGGGGGGCTCAATCAGACCTCTACCAGCTAATTCTCTCATAGCAACAGTGGTTCTTGGTACGTCTGCTTTGGCATACATCAGCATTTCTACCCGGCCAAGTGTCCCGTTGCGTCATCTCTCGCCATTTCTCTCAACCAATTGAATCCTCCCTCTGCTGTAATCAAAAAATATATACTTTTAACTTCATTGGTAAATTTGAAGGAGGGAAAAAAAAAAAAAAGAAGGAAGGGCTTGGAGTTAGAGAGAGACTATTATACGTGACTAAACTTATGGGTGCCTGGTGCTGCGTACCGAAAACAGTCGAGTATTTGCGTAGTTACCGTTTTATTACAACCGATATTATCTTGTTGACAATGGATGTTATACTTATAACCCTACCCCCCCCATTATGGAGGGATATTGGGTTGTAAGGGGTTACTGGTATGAGGAGTGGGGTAAAATACTATAATACGGCAACCAAAATGGTGTAAAAATAGTCACGTTCTCTTGTGGGCAGGATGTGGGGGACGCTACGAGGAGTGACTACAGAATTAACACGACGCGTACGGCTTCCAGCTCGAGCCCAGGTCCTTATACGTAGCAGGTAGCTCTTATTATATTATTAGTGATATTACTCTGTGATTTACACTGCTGTGGCTCTCTCTCTCTAGGCCGGACCTAGGATGTATATAATAGCCTGACTACAGGTGGGAGGAGTATGGTATGGACATACATACTAGGCCTGTAGTTTCACTATTGGTTTATGCATTGCTTCACGGTGATGTTTATTATTTTAGATTATCAATGACCGGAAATATCCGAGGCGACAACACCACATTGAGGGTCCTTTATCACACCCCCTATTTGTCTATGTTGCAAATTTTTGCGCCACCCCTACCATTGTCTTTCCTACTGGGGTGTTTTTTGCACAATTATTTGCGCCCTTTCAGGCCCAAATCAATGTTAAATAAGGTGCAAACATCTGGAAGCAAGAAAAATACTAAGAAAAATAAGGCGGGAACTGCTAACACAGCGAACTACTGGAAAATTTGCGCAATTACCCTAATTCGACAAAAAAAAAATCACTAAAATACAAGAATCAGACTAAGATTATATACAGTAAATTATCATTACACGTGATATATAAAAATATACATAAGTTTAGTGAATATTCTATAACTAGATGCTGAGGGAGGTAGCCTTAGGGTCAGGCCTAACTTTTTGAATTTTTTTTACATTGGTTTGAATGAAAGTTCCTGTTCCTGGGCCTTATGGGGCACATTTATCACAGCTTGTACGTCTGATTTTTGTGTGATTTTTGCGCACTTCACGGCACATATGTACCCCCTGTTCGCAAATTGGGCATGGAGGGGAAGGTGCTGCACCGTGCAGTGGGCCGGCACAGGGCGTTGTGGCCCCACCCCTGCACACTGCCTATCTATATGATAAATAGATATGATGTTGGTAGATTTTTAGAAAGATATTTAGATAAAGAAAATTTAGATATAAATTTAGAAAAAAAAATAGAAAAAATAGATATAAAAATAAAAAATATAATAATACGGTAATTATTTATATGGATTCAGAATATTTCCCAACACTTGTATATTCAGTGGTATGATATATGGGACGTACCGAACATATAGGACTTTTTACTCTATTTCTATATGGTGTCCAGAATAAGATACACCTCTCACCCACCTTATAGACCCAGAGATAATTTTGTGTTACCGTGTTCTGTGTGTTGCTTGTTTCATGTGTGTGTAGTATAATTCCCCCCCTAGATAAAGTGGGGGCTCTCTCTTGGTAATATCGATATGTGCATATACAGATGATATGTCCAGGCCGCTGCGGCGCTACACATCGAAGGCTGCTTTCACTTTCTAGACTTCTGTCTTTGTACGTCGTGTCAGCCTGTTCATGAATTCTGGATATGTGTATTTAAAGGTACATACAAGTTTAAGGATTTTCCATTTGAGAGGTAGTCACCCAATCCCCAGCGGAGTTTGTCCCTGATATATCCCCTCCCTGTCACTCCGTCGTCGTTCCGCCCCCCCCCCCCAATGGCCGCCATCTTGCCACGAGTCGTAAAAGGTTAGAATTCTAAAAGAGAATTATGGATATGACTCAAGGGTTAATAGAAAGCTGCAGAAAGGCGGGTGTATTTAATTTCACTCCAGTACATAACGTAGAACACCATGCAAACAACCGAACAAGCAACGTGTTAACCCATCGCACTCCCAACCTCCGAAAACTGCAGTTCTGCTGACATACATAGATATATCAATAGACAGATATTGTACAGAATTCTGCGTGGCATATACATAACCTACCCTCATGCTGTTATACACAATGTAAGATATAGGTAATGACATGCTAAAAATATACGAGTCTTTAAGACGGTGCAACAACAACCTACCATGCCTAGAAGATTTAGAACAAGATATAATAGTTTTTATGCCTATATCTGCAATTGCAATCTATAAAAAAACTTTTTTATTCAACCACATCTATCTCTTTATCCACGGTATCTATCTAATCTAATTATCCATCTATTAATCTATTTATGCACACATAAAGGGGGTCATTTATCCTACTTACCCCTTCCCTAAACTGTTTTTGCGCCTTTCATGAGTCTATTTTTTGCACATGATTTGTCTTTGTTAAATAAAGTTTTTTTGTTCCTAATTAGGTGCAAATTTTTATAAAGGCGCAATTTTGTTGCACAATTCATAAAATTACCTTTCCTAAGCATGGTCAGGACTGGCGTGTTATTGCGCAATTATTTACGCTCATATAGGTGCAAATCAGTGTTAAATAAGGCGCAAAACATCTGGAAGCAGGAGAAATACAAAGACAAATTAGGCGCAAACCAGGAAACTGCTATACAGGGAACTCCGCCGAACTGCTAGAAAAAGGCGCAAAAAAATGTGCAAATACCCCAATGTGCTCAAAAAGTCACTAAAATACAACCAAAAAAGGTGCATCAGACTAAGACTAAGGTACCCCATAATACCTTGAACCTATCCATTCTATAGTTGATACCTTTCTGATTACCTATCATCTATCCCATACCTATCGATCAATCTCTATCTATCCATCTATCTCTAATTGTGACTTCTCCGCCCTCTATGCCGGTTGGACTGGAGGTGTCGGGCCATGGAGCGCCCTTTCAGACGCAAGCTATAGTGCAATTCTAAGCCAGGTCAGACCTAGTGTAGAAGTGACGCAGCGGAGAATCCCACTGGGATTTATCAGGAGGCTTAGAACCAGCGTATGATAAATGTGCCTCACGGTGTTGGCACCCCTGAAATTTTTCACCAAATAATTGTTGCCAGAATACATGTTTTGTTATACTCGTGTTTATTTCCTTGGTGTGTATTGTAAAAACTTAAAAAAAACTGAGAAAAAAGCCCACATGATATAATTTCATGCAGAACTCCAAAAATGGGCCTTAATATTTTGTTGCACACCCTCTGGAAGAAATTATTTATAATAGTAGCATAGAAGATAAGATCGAAAAAAGATGTTGGGCCATCAAGTCCAACCTATAAATATTGCAATGTTGATCCAATGTTGAGGCAAAAACATCCTACAAGGCCCAAATTGTCCTAAATAAGGTATAAACTCCTTCTCAACACCTATTGAAATCAATGACAATCAACAAACTTCTTACACCTCTTTTGTAGCCCTCTCATATTTGTATGGTTTGCACTCTAAAGGTGTTCAATGGGATTTAGATCCGGACACATTCCCCCCATTTTCTTGCCATCCATTTCTGGCTGCAGTTTGAGATCATTGTTCTGCAGGAAAACCCATGACCTAACATGCAAACCCAACTTTTTGACACTTGGCCCCACATTGTTATGTTCAGATCTTTTGCACATAGTCAGGGCACCAAGGCCAGGCGAAGTTCAACAACTCCAAAAATACCTTGAACCACCTCCATATTTGTCTGTAGGCTCCAAGTTTTTTTCTTTGTAGGCCTCATCCGTTTTTGGTGAACAGTAAAATGATGTGCGTTACCAAAACGCTCTATCTTGATCTCATATGTCCACAGGACATTTTCCCTGAAGGATCTATACTCACTCATGTAAATTTTGGCAAACACCTATCCAGCTTTTTTATGTTTCGATGTCAGCAGTGGGGTCCTCCTTGGGTCTACTCCCATAATGTTTTTTACATTCGAATGTTGATGCATAGCTTGCATTGACACCTATGCACCCTGGGCCTATAGGACCACTAAAATTTCTTTAGAACTTGATTAGGGCACATATCCACCACTCGGACTATCCTGCATTGCAACAAATCTTTGTTTTCTGTCCACATCCAGGGAGATTAGCTACAGCTCCATAGGTTGTAAACCTCTTGATTATGTTGTGTGCCATGGACAAAAGAACACCAATATCTGTAGAGATGGACTTGTACACCTTTATTCACACTGCCGTTGCCCGCCCGTACCGTACCGGGCAACGGCAGTGTACGGGGAGAGGAGGAGGAGGTGAGCGCAGCTCACTCCCGCCCCTCTCCATAGCAACCTATGGCGCACGGCCCCGTATTACGGGAAAAGATAGGACAGGTCCTATCTTTTTCCCGGGTACGGAACGGTACGGAACGCACGTGTGCGGCACCGTACCGCTCCCGTAGGGTGCCGTGCGCCCATAGGAGTGTATGGGGGACGTATATCGGCCGTATATACGTCGGCCGTATATACGTCCCCCATACGTTCATGTGAATATATAAGATTGTTGATATTTTTCCACAATTTTGGTTCTCAAGACCTTAAAGAGTTATTTTCTTCTCTTTCTGTCCTCCATGCTTAGTGATGCACACACAGATACACAATGCCAATATTGAATCAACGTCTCGTCTTCTTTATCTATCTATTTATCTACCTTTCTATCTAAGTCTATATTTCTATTCAGGGAAAAAAAATCACCATAATCAGAGCACCCTGATGTATAAAATCGTGAAGGTCTGAAGAGCCTCTAATTCCAACAGAAGTCGTTGTACACAGAACAAGTGACTAAAAGACGCTCGTTCAACACAATAGACAATACAATTAATAGAAATGGTGACGGAGGTTAATAATTAACCCCTTCCTAACGTAGTACAATGAGAACATGAGTAACTCAGGAATTGTGTATCCCTGTCTGGAACGCTGTTTTTATGGTAAAGCTCACCATTGCCAGCAGAAAGAATATGAGCTGGTCAGTCATATTCTCCTTACTTACAGGTCAAGTGCATCCCTCATACCGAGATCTGATGAAGCTAAAAGTCTCATAAAACTGAAGAACATTGTACTAGAGAGTGCAGAATAAACATGATACTAATATACATGTATATATATGTATATATATATATGTGTGTGTGTGTGTGTGTGTGCATTGTGCATTTGAAGACGTAGATGGATATAAATTAAAGAAAAATGTAAAAACATTTGGAAAAATAGTGATAAATAGGTAGATAAACATGAGGTAAATCACTAGATACATAGATAGTTTAAGATGAGGTGAATCTATGGGTAGGTTAATGTATGAAGATAAAGTTAATCAATAGATATGTGTGTATATATATATATACACATGAGATAAATTGGTAGGTTGATTACCATGAGGTAAATCTCTAAGTAGGTAGATAAACATGGGGTAAATCTATAGGTAGGTAGATCAATAAACATGAGGTAAATCAATAAGTAGATTGATAACCATGAGGTAAATCTATATGTCGGTAGATAAACATGAGGTAAATCTATACATAGGTAGATAGATAAACATGAGGTAAATCTATAGGTAGGTAAATCAATAAACATGAGGTAATTCAAAAGGTAGATAGATAACCATGAGGTAAATCTATAGGTAGGTAGATATACATGAGGTAAATCTATAGATAGGTAGATCAATAAACATGAGGTAAATCAATAGGTAGATAGATAACCATGAGGTAAATCTATAGGTAGGTAGATATACATGAGGTAAATCTATAGATAGGTAGATCAATAAACATGAGGTAAATCAATAGGTAGATAGATAACCATGAGGTAAATCTATATGTAGGTAAACATGAGGTAAATCTATACATAGGTAGATAGATAAACATGAGCTAAATCAATAGGTAGGTAAATCAACAAACATGAGGTAATTCAAAAGGTAGATAGATAACCATGAGGTAAATCTATATGTAGGTAGATATACATGAGGTAAATCTATAGATAGGTAGACAATAAACATGAGGTAAATCAATAGGTAGATAGATAACCATGAGGTAAATCTATAGATAGGTAGATAGATAAACATGAGGTAAATCTATAGGTATGTAGATCAATAAATATGAGGTAAATCAAAAGGTAAATAGATAACCATGAGGTAAATCGATCGGTAGATAAGTTGGATTCTAATTGATAGGTAGTTAGAGAAGTAAAAATGAGGTAAATAAAGTGATAGGTATATAGATAAATGTGAGGTAAATCAATACATTCATAAATACATAAACATGAGGTAAATTGATTAGGTATATGGAGAGATAAACGTGAAGCAATTAGATTGACAGATAAGCATGAGGTTAATAGGTAGACAGATACATAGCATGAGGTTAATTGATAGATAAGCCAATATATCCACATAAGGTAAATTGATAGGTAGGTAGATAGATAAACATGAAGTAAATACATAGGTCAGTAGTTTGATAAACATGAGGTCAATGAAATGATAAATATATAGATAAATATACATGTAATCGATAGGTGGGTAGATAGATAAACATGAGGAACAGCTATATATAGATTAATAGATATACATGAGGTAAATTGATTGACAAAATGAGGTAAATAAATTAAATAAATAGGTAAAGGGAAGGATGGATAGATAAATATATAGATAAGAGGCAAGCAGATATCTTGAGGGATACCTTTAAAACAAATCTCCCTATCTGGCTTTATCAGATAGTGCCATCCATGCTTTGTCAGTATCCAGATGCCATTTTATAGCTCACTAATTGCCACCATTTTAAGTTTTTCCTGGACGCACACAATTCAATAGCAATAGCTACACAAATGGTTAAAAGTGACCGGCTCATCGCCCCATGTACTTCGTGTGCTCTGTATTAAGACTCTGTCCAATTTCTGAATTTCTTTTAATTTTGTCATTTCTATCTTTCCAGAACACAGTATGGTGTTTTTCTGCATTTTGAGTCATTTTTTGACGTTACATAGATATTAGTGAGTAAATACTGTGAGTGTGATTTGTCCATGTAGTCTGTGTGGAAGAGAAGAAGAGATATTGTGAAGACTAATAGCCCATAATGGATGAGGTGATTTTTACAGCAATAGTTTTTGTTACTCGTAGGATAATAGAATTGTGATGACGTTGATTTTATGTTGTATTTCAATGCTTTTATACATACTTATCTACACGGAAAGGAAATGTACCTTAAATATTAGTAAAAATATAGAAATTATATATGTGGGTTTTATATATATATATTATATATATATATGTATATATATATATGTATACATTTAAATGATAGATATGATATCAATGATGATAGAGAGATATGTAGAAGTGACATAGATAATAGACAGAATATAAAGAAGATAGACAGACAGGTAAATAATTAGGAAATATAGCACACTTTTACACTTAGAAAACAATCATTACAATATACGTGACACCAACATTAGCATATAATTTTATAATTTGTTTGCACAATGTATTTATTATCCCCTCAAGCAATCCTAAATGGAGTATAGGGGTTGACTCTCAGATAGATATATATGGGATGGATAGGTAAATACAAGTTTTTCTACAGCTAAAAGCCCTTAGATTAGATACTTTAAGCTTTTGGGACAGGGTACTACACCCCACAAACAACAGACTACCTAATATCTTCTACAAATCTCTTGCCTTTTGCAGGTATATAATAAAATAACAGCTTAGAATCTATACAATATCAAAATCATAGCGGATATTAAATCAGTCTATCTATTTAACTTAAGTAGAAAGAAAGCAGCAGAACACCAGTTATCAGAAAAAGTCAATATCTATCTATCTATCTCATATCTATCTATTTCATATTTATCTATCTATCTATCTCATATCTATCTATCTATCTATCTCCTATCTATCTATCTATCTCATATCTATCTATCTATCTATCTATCTATCTCATATCTATCTATCTATTTCATATTTATCTATCTATCTATCTATCTCCTATCTATCTATCTATCTATCTATCTATCTATCTATCTATCTATCTCCTATCTATCTATCTATCTATCTATCTATCTATCTCATATTTATCTATCTATCTATCTCATATCTATCTATCTCCTATCTATCTATCTATCTATCTATCTATCTATCTATCTCATATCTGTCTCATATCTATCTATCTATCTATCTATCTATCTATCTATCTATCTATCTCCTATCTATCTCCTATCTATCTATCCCATATCTATCTCATATCTATCTATCTCATATTTATCTATCTATCCTTTCTTTCTTTCTTTCTTACTTTCTTTCTTTCTTTTCTATCTATTATCTACGTCATATCTATCTATCTACAGCCCTCCGACGCTCTCCGTCTGACCCACCTGCAGTTGCCATAAGCTTCTGTTGTTATTCTTTCTACGTGATCAATTCCTGACTTGTAATGAGGCAGGACGATGAATAATACGGTATATAGTGACACCATTCCACCACTAATCACTTATCGGCAGATTTAATAATGTTCCACACAACAGCAGGCACACATTTCTGATGCCACGCACTTCCATTACCTAGCACAATTTCTGCCGCAACTTTGTTCCGTGTCTATTATGGCTGTTTGGCAGCACCTGTATACATGGAAAGCGTAGCCTTTCTCAAGTACGTTTAACCCATGGGGTGCCGGTGGTGCCGTGTAGTAGGAAGTAGCCCACTACTTGTTCTTCTGTAGAGTTTACACACCTATAGGGTAGAAGTTTAATCGGCACCAAATTATCTGAATTAAGAGAAAGTAAAGATAGTTCAAAGTATTCAGTGGGATAGCACCCGGCTTTTTCTTATTTAGTTCTGTGCTGCTACTTTTTTCATTTCGAATTTAAAGATATATATATATCTGTTCACAGGCAGTATAGGTATAATGCGTAATGTACAACATAAGAAATATAACATCACATAAAATAATAATAAAAAATTAACCCCATTCTCAGATATCTGGTCATGTAAAATTGAACATACAAAAGTTAATGGGACAGGATAGACAAAGGGAAAATGGCTCTTACAGTGGATTGGTAAGAAAAAAAATATTACAGTAATAATGTGTGCATACTATAGAAAAATAATTACAAAAAAATGAAAGTGCGGCCTTTTATTTTAAATAAATTAATTCATTAATTGATTGGCCCCCGAAAAAGGGGAAAAGAAGATCGCAATCGGTTTGACAAACACAAGAACATAGAAATACAATACAACAAAAATGTTATACAAAGTTAAACCTATAGTAAGGCATAAAGAACCAAAAAGAAGGTTAAAAAAAAAAACAGAGGACATAAAAAGGTAATATAAAAAATAATGCGCCTGTTGCACATTTTTTGCCTTCTCAAATTCAGATGTATTAGCCTTATAATGACTAAAAGAATTTTTTTTTACATAAAGTCTGCCAATCGACTTATGCGATCACAAGCCTAAGTAATTTTCACAAAAAAAAAATCTAAAAATGAAATAAATAAATGCTATTTGATTCGTTTGATGTAAAAATCCCATAAAAGTAAAAAAAAAAAGGCTAAGAACCAAAGTTAACATTTTTTACATGTATGTAATTACAGCCTGTGGCCGTATGCATTTCAGGACTGTTAGCCTTATGTAATAAAACAGCAATATGTTATATACAAAGCCTGAGAATGTGAAATAAAATTCTAAAAAAAATGTATGTAGGTGTAGCCTATTATCTTATGCATTTTTTAGACTAATGTCCTGCAAAAAAAAGTTTAAAAAATATACAAAATTGTATAATATAATATAATATATAATAATGGTGTAAAAAAAACTTCAAAAAAATTTGTAAAACTACATAGCTAATAGGAGGCTGTTACTTATTGCACTCATTTGACATGGGAGTCTAAAAAAGTGTTAAAAATTCCATTCTAACTTGTACACGGTGAAGAACAAATGGTAATGCCAATGGACTAAGAGCCAAAAACAGTAACGTAAAAACATCTAAAAAATTGTCAAAAATTTATATATATATATACACATACATAGCCCTCTTTATACAAAATTAAGAGGTCATCAGACAATGCAGCCCTTCCATACATTAGAAATCTAAGCTGCAGAGGATAAAAGGTCTCGTTAAAAAGCCGTACGTCACAATAAGGTCTTCGACGAGGCCAAAAGAAAAAAACAAAAAGAAATTGTCACCAGCCGATAGACACCGAGCTGTCATTTCTAAGAGCCGTTCTCACACACCACACAACAGAGGTGGAGAGATTTACAAGGCCTCTGCAGATGGATGCACACTGTCAAATTTTTTTACTGGGGTATCGGCAACATTTTATGGGGTCCCTTCTTTGTCTGTCCGCCCCCGGAGCTGCAGTTTTATCAGCTGCTTTCTAAGGGCACAGAATTTTCTAACCGGTGAAGACGCTGCCAATTTTAAAATTTCATGGTTGCTTTTCAAAAGAAATTCTTGCTGACCTACTTTAACAGCTTTTCTCAGCCCTATGAGGGATGTAAGGATGTTTTTTTTCCCCCATTTATTTCTCTCCCCTTTGACAAGGTTTCTTTTTTTGTTTTTTGTTTTCGTTCTTTGTATAAAGAAGGCCTCCGATAGCGGCGAGCTCGTTTGCATGGCTGGAATTACAATTTGAAAATGTAATTCCCCACCTTCTAAATTTTTGCTCGATTTAACTATACTGAAATTTTTGGTTTTCGGAAATACACAATAAAATATTTGAAAATTTACTAGAACTCCAGTGGAATTATCAGGGTTTTTTCCCAACATTCTTAGAATTACCGTATATACTCGAGTATAAGCTGAGTTTTTCAGCACAAATGTGCTGAAAATTACCCACTCGGCTTATACTCGAGTATATAAAAAAATATATTCCGATGGCCCCGGGCAGCTCCGCTTCCATCTTCATGTCCACTGCAGGTCCGCGACAGCTCCGTCTGCAGCGCCTCTCCTTCTTCATGCCGGCGCCAGGGCCGCGACATCTTCATGCCCACGGCCTGGCCGGCGCACTCTGTGATGTCAGCAGTGGCTAACATCACAGTTGTTCGCCGGCCGGGCCGAGTCAGTAGGCTTATACTCGGCTCGGCTTAGACTTGAGTATATATGGTAGCTTTCTGGTGAATAATTAAGAAAAATGGCTGGCGACAATTTCTGGTTAAATGTTAAAGCTATTGGGTCAAAGCTTTACACCACAAGAGGGAAGATGGTAGATGCTATGACCGACGGAACTCGGAACTTGCCCGTTTCCATATTCTACCCTATGGGTACAAATTGAATTAGTATTTTTTTTTTTCTTCCCTAGAATTTATTTTGAATGGAATGTTTCTAATATGAGGGGTCCCGAAATCTTGGGTTCTTTAAAATGGTCAAAACGTCATTAAAAAATGTTCTGTCCTCGAAGAACTACAGCTCCAACTATACAATGGACTTGTAGACTCCCATTCTCATGATGTGAGAGGTATGAATTGAAGCCACTTGGGCACCCATTGCAAAATTTGCCCCATGACCCCTAACTATAATATGCTGTCAATGGCAGATTAAGGCTACCCTTAGGGCCTCCTACCTGTTCGGACTTCTACCTCTGATCTTACCTCATGTCCAACAATTTTAACAGGCATCCCCTATAAAAGAGAACCTAACCAAAAATACTGACAGTTAACAACACCCCCAAGGGTCGTATTTGGAAGGAAGACTTTTCACTGACACAACACATCATGAGGATTATACTAGAAGGTCAGTCAATGACTACAGTACTGATCAGTAACAGCAAAGCTAAAAATACCACAGTCACTTACAATATAATATCACCTGGGTTACACTGCACTTCACACTATAACTGACCACACTGTGACCATATTAGTACCATATTATTAGTATACAGCTCCAGCTCCCCAGTATATATCTACAGACCCCAGTATATAGCTCCAGACCCCAGTATATAGCTCCAGCTCCCCCAATATATAGCTTCACCACCCCCCAGTATATAGCATCTCCAGCCCTCCAGTATATAGCTTCAGCCCCAGTTTATAGTTCCAGCCCCCCAATATATAGCTTCACCCCCAAGTATATAGCATCTCCAGCATTCCAGTATATAGCCCCCTGTATATAGTTCCAGGCCCCCAAATATATAGCTCCAGCCCCCCACTATATAGCTCCAGCCCCCTCAGTATATAGCTTCACCACCCCCAGTATGTAGCATCTCCAGCCCTCCAATATATAGCTCCAGCCCCCTCCAGCATATAGCTTCCCCCCCCAGTATTTAGCATCTCCAGCCCTCCAGTATATAGCCCCAGCCCCCTGTATATAGTTCCAGGCCCCCAATATATCGCTTCAGTTCCCCCAGTATATATGTTCCCCCCCCTCAGGATATAGCATTTCCAGACCTTCAGTATACAGCCCCAGCCCCCTGTATATAGTGCCAGCACCCCCACTATGTAGCTCCCCCCCACTATATAGCTCCAGCCCCCCCAGTAGATAGCTTCACCACCCCCCATTATATAGCATCTCCAGCCCTCCAATATATAGCTCCAGACACCCATTATATAGCTCCAGCCCCCTCAAGTATATAGCTTCACTCCCCAGTATATAGCATCTCCAGCCCTCCAGTATATAGCCCCAGTCCCCTGTATATAGTTCCAGGCCTCCCAATATATAGCTACGCCGATGTCCTGTGCTCTCTGTGGTCAATGGCAGAGCAGGGAGTGTAAAACACTGTGCCGGCTACTGCCCGCTTCTTTGATCTTGTGATTCAGGATCAATGGGACCTTGGGGCCCTGGGAGATTGCCCCAAATGCCCATATTATAATCCTCCATTGTATGATGTTTATAGTACTTTTCTATCCACATGGGGATGAGGCGTACCTGCACACATTAGCGCAATGGCACGTCATACCACGCACGTTCCACAATCAATCAGCTTGTTCCCTATGTGGCTACTGCCGTGGCGTAGTACAACATTTGTATTGAAAAAAGTGTCGGACTGACCAACCAGACCATCAGAGAATTAGCCGCTGGGCCCCAGGTTGTAAGGCTTTATAATGTTAATCATATGTAGTAATTTGATATTATGATCTATTTCATATAGGATGATTTGAATATAATAGATTGTTAGATCTTGTTGATGATATATTCTACATGATATGATTTTTATGGTATTTTATGGTTGAAGGGAGGGGCCTTAATATCACCACTTCTGGTAGGCCCAACTTACGATTGGCTGTACCGCCAACGCTAAATCCACTGGTATTATGCAATGTGAGCAGATACCCTTTGGCTCCTGGGCTTTATTCCGACCAAACACCTTCTGTATCCCAACAACTAAAGTCCATGGTCCTACTGGGCCTCTTTTTTTCTATCTTGTGAATTGGGAATGATGTGTATTGATTATGAAAGGAGTAGATAAATCTTTTGGACTAGTTTGAGTTTTTTTTTTAGTAGACATCCAAAAACAATTCAAAAACAACGCGCAATGTTAAGTTACCGGTAGCACTGGATGCTGGGCTTCTGGGGTATGACCAGCTCATGTGCAACACATTTCTAATACCTAAGATATTTTTATGGTTACATTTCGGCAACATTTATCCATTAGCAAACTTGACAGTAAAACCACAAGACACATTCTCCTCGTAATGATTTGCGTGGTGGTTTAGGTCTACACATTCCATTCACCACAGCAGGTCCTACAACCTCTAAAAAAATACAGTCAGGTACAAAGAACCAACTCTACAGCTTATCGTATCCCTCACAAAAGATAAAAGATACATATAAGAAGACCAGTAAATCGGGCAAGTAAATCGTTAACACTCTTATCTTCTATTATACCCTTCTACTGGTATAAGTCGCCACCGGACCATGAAGCATGAGGAGGCCGCTTTACATAATTTACATTGTGGCACAGGAGCTTCAAGTTATGACTCTGGAGTATGATCTGTATACAGGCGGTCCCCTACTTAAGGACACCCGACTTACAGACGACTCATAGTTACAGACGGACCCCTCTGCCCCCTGTGACCTCTGGTGAAGCTCTCTGGAGGCTGTACTATAGTCCCAGACTGCAATGATCAGCTGTAAGGTGTCTGTAATGAAGATTTATTGATAATCCTTGGTCCAATTACATAAAAATTTTTTTAACTCCAATTGTCACTGGGGCAAAAAAAAAATTGGCACTAGCTACAATTATAAAATATACAATTCTGACTTCCATATAAATTCAACTTAAGAACAAACCTACGGACCCTATCTTGTACGTAACCCGGGGACTGCCTGTAACTAAGATGTTTACTATGCAAAGTATAGGTGAAATTTTTATGAAAATCTGTTTTTGATAATAAACTTTTAAGATATCACATGGGTGTTAGGATCCCAAGAATTAACCGAAATCTATTAGCAAGTTTAATTTGTCCTGGAGCACCACCCCAGGAGTAATGAGGTATTGCACATTTCCTTAAAGTTGTTCATAAAAATTAGATAAGTATTATAGAGTAGTTTTGGATGACCATCCCATATGTATTGGCACCTTCCAACTCTATCTCGAAAGTTTTTTTAGCACCCAAAGTTTCTGTTTAGTACATGGGCACCGTGTGGACTAAGGCCTTGCCACTTCAGATTTTCATAGGCTTCAGTAGCATAGAGAACAAGGTCTCGTTCATCTTGTTAGAAAAGGTACCATCCAAATGTTCTTCGAACAACTCTCGATGTCCATGGGATGATTGCTTTACAACTCAGCTTTATGGTCCTCTCAGCCATTTTCTACTATTTTCAAACCATTGACAAGATCGCAAAGCAGCAAAACCGTAAAGTCTTCTACCGAAACATACTCAACAATCAATCATCTCTTAAAGAAGACCATATCTAATTTTTTCCCACAGTTAACAATAACATAAAAGTCTGATGATAACTCGAGAGAAAATACTTCTAATATTTACTTCCAAAAAAACCTTAAATTCTTATGCAATAAAACTTCTCGCAAAGATCATCTTTTTGAGGCCACATTTTACTTGGGCAAATATGATGGTCAACAATTAAGGTCCTTCTGTCTTGAAGAACTTCTCAAACTTTTTTATGTTGGTCTCCTCCTCCGTGAGGGCACGAATATATGTATCTTTTGAATTTTTACCGACAAATATACAGCGATGCTAGGGTTAGTTTTATGGGAACGTTACTCACAGGACCTTGAATATATTCTCGTTTTATTGAGTATCTGTATATCTCGAAAGCCTCTGCTGTTCCTGTTGTTGCAGTGTAAAGGATAAAACTATTATTTTTGGGTAGAAACATGAAATTGTGATACAGTTTCTCAGGAAACTGGTCTAGACCACTTCAAAGAAGCTTTCATACCGACATTCTGAAAGGAAAAATAAGTACAAAAGGCACTCACATATCAATGTTTTTGAGCATGATATGGGTAGTATGAGGGTTAGGCTCAATGACTAAGACTGGTTTTCCTCATAAAGCTCTTGGCGCAATTTGGATACATGTCACAATCTGTCATAAGGTTCTCTAATAACTCTAAAACCTTGTTTTATGGGTGGGACTAAATGTCCACCTTTCAAGTTATTATTAGGACCTCTCAGAAATACTGGCCCATTTTGAATCAAATATTCTAGTGAAAATCTCACTTGTTGTAGCTCTTTTTGGAAGTGATACAAAGACTTTTATGTCAAAGACATGAAACAAAGTGGTTCTTTGACCAAACATATCCTTCCGTTTGAAGTTTGGCTCTCACGTGTAAAGTCATCGGGAGGAAATCATCAAGACTTACCTATTAAGCCTTAAACACCAGCTTAATTGTCCCCGCTGCCAGCATACTGTGGCCTCATAGTAAAGGCGAAAAGTGTGGTCTGCCACCAGGTCTGACTCGTTTAGACCAAGTCGAACCTGGCCTTAAGTTCTACTGCTGTCTCCGCCATTTTCGTTCACGTCCCAAACTGCACCGGAAGCCACTTCTACCCACTAGCTCCCCATTAAACCAAAAGTGGCCTATGAAAAGTCAGCGGAAATTATGATATTTACAAGCCAGCTGGTGAATAAGACTCTGTTAATTTCCACCATAGGCCCCCTACTCGCTCCTCATGAGGTAAAACAAGTACTTGGTAAGGGAGTTTGAATGTAAAACCATAAAAAAATTTTTTATTTTTTTCTTATCTTGAGTGAATTTTACATTTTCCATGTCAATGAAGCTTGGCTATGGTTTTGTTGTTTTGATTCCATCGTTCCTGCTGATACCTCATCGCCTTGCCCCCTCGCAGAAAAACCCAACAAATGTCCGTGACCATGGGGTGTGAATTTGTCCTGAACCCAGTTCCTAGTCCCACAGGCTGGACAGGAAGTGAAGGCAGGCATGTGACCACTGTGCCCAATCAAAGGCCTGAGCACGACTAAGAATGAGAACAGTGAAATTTAGGAGATACATCACTGATCTTGCTCTTGAGGCCACTTATTTAGTGTTGTGGCCGTGTGACAGGTGACACTTCCAGCCATTTCGGGGATTGGGCTGTGGGAATGAGGGATTCAGAGTTGGGTAAGTACATGTTATCTTTTATTCTTACCTCTGCCTTAAGCCCGTAGTTTTTTTTTTCTGGGACACCAAACATTTCTCTAATAATGGAGTATTTGTAGTCACTGTTGATTATATTTGTAGTTTTGCATCTGTATCATGGCTCTAAGACCTAACCCGTCCCACCATGGTATGGCTAAATCAATTTTTGGGGGATTATTGTAGAGTCTTCTAGAGATTTAAGTTGGGGTTACAGGAAGTCTCTGGGTTACGTACAAGATTCTGTAGGTTTGTTCTTAAGTTGAATATGTATGTAAGTCGTAACTGCATATTTTATAATTGTAGCTCCAAACCAAATTTTTTTGGTCTCTGTGACAATTGGATTTTTAAAATGTTGGATTGTCATAAGAACCAGAATTAATAACAAAGCTTAATTACAGACACCATTGATAACTGTTATAGCTGTTTATTGTAACCTAAGGCTAAAGTACAGTAAATTACAAACTGGTCCGTTTGTAACTAGGGGTCGTCTGTAAGTGGGGTGTTCTTAAGTAGGGGACTGCCTGTATTAAAATTACTAGTGGATTGTAACTGTTTTACGGACCCTACTATGGGCATGTCAAACTGGCCTCTGGGTTAAACAGCATTTTGCATCACCAAAGGTGTAACAGACCAAAATAAAATTTTAAGTTGAAATATTAGTGAATTATATATGATACTCTATGAAAAACATTAATATGTTCATAAATTTTTGGGGCGGATTTATCAGAGCTTGTGTTCCAGAGCCTGTAGGCACAGTTCCAGGTGTATGGCCAGGAACTTAGCTTATTTATTCCTCTAAGATACCTCCAGGCCAAGTGGGTGTGGATGTGTGTGAAGGGGGGCGTGGCCAGTAGCTCAGTGGGCTGGAGTGGGGTGTTCCTGCCTAGCAGCTGCGCATTTCTCTCCTGCGCCAGTTTCTGTTCTGACATTGGATAGAACTGCCCACAGCACAGGCCCAGTCAGATTTATCAGGAGGCCCCGATGCTGGGGGATGGGGATTGGTGCAACTTGCACCAGCGTATAATAAATTTGCCCCCCTTTATTTTTATTATTATTAGAATTTTTAATTCGGTCTTTACAACTCTTCCAGTTTTGGTCTGGGTCAATATTTGGAAAAAAAGGAGAAATTTTTCGACACAAATTTACTCAAATTTATTTTCTTATTCAAACTAGACAAAATTATATTACCGGTTATACCAAATAAGAGTTTTTAAAATTGAATTTTTTTTTTTTTCTTGGTTTATTTTTTTTTTTTACTTTTAGACTCTTCCTTTGACCCTTTCCGAATCACTTTTAAAGGCCAAAATTAGCATCTGCGTTAGAGTCACATAGAAATGACTGGAATGCAGGGGCTTCATTTATCTTTACAAAAGGAGTGTAACAAAGTAAGAAAAGAGAGCCGAGGCCTAGTAAATATTCGGCAGCACAATGTGTATATAGCAACGCTCGCTATTCCTATAGATTTACCCTTCTGACGATGGTGCAATAACCAATAGAAAAAAAAACCTATAGAAAAAAAAAAAAGTTCATCTTCATTAAAGCCGATACCCGGTGGTTCTTTGAACGCACGTGCCTAAATTAGTCCTCTATTTTGTGATGCCCCTTTCAGAGGAGCTCCCATTGAGATGTGAACAAAGGCCATGACCCGGAGGTCAGAGAGTAACTAGGGAAAGTCTGACCTTCCTTTGTTGGGAGCTGCTCTGTTTATTTTGCCTAAGTAAAGATCACCAATACATTAACTAAAGAGGATTAAAGAGGTTATACCCCTAGGGATCTGATTCAGGCAAGTGGCGAAATCCAGCGCGTAGGACCCTACACACTTTTACTAGCCGAGGGCCGTCACACGGAGATCAAGAGGCCGGAAGAATCACTTTCTAATACTGAGGCTTACGATTCATTCCGAAACCTATTGAATGTCTAATGGATGGATGGATAGATACATTTGATTGATTTTAGTAAGGTATATAGATAAAATATAAGATGGAAGATAAACAATCGTATAGATAGAAAATAAACAAAAACAAATAAAGAAAAAAAAACTTAATATGAAATAAGATAGATAGATAGATAGTTATGAGATGGAAATACAAAGACAAATTAGGCGCAAGCCAGGAAACTGCTACATGGAGAACTCCGGCGAACTGCTGGAAAAAGCGCAAATACAGATAGATCTGCCCCATTAACAGGTTACTACTGTGTGATTAATATGTGTTACTTGCATAGATAATGGGCCACATGTATCACTCGTTTTTTCTGTTGTTTTTGCGCCTTTTCATTCAGGCGCACCGTTTTTGCGCCATTTTTGCGACAAAACGGCAAACTAGCCACGCAGCAAAAATAACAAGCTTTCCCTCATCTATCTTACCAATCCAGATGTTTTGCTGCGCCTAATGATATTCATCACTTGCGACTTTTCATTTAGGCGCAAAAACGGGCGCAAAAACACTCCAGCCCGAAGGTGGCGTTATCTGAGAGGAAAGCACTGAGCCTCTTTGTAGAAGAGCTCATTTCTAGCAGCAAAGCTCAGCCAGACCCTGCAGACACTAGAACATATAATACAGACATTGCATACTCTGCAGACACTAGAACATATAATACAGACATGAGATACTCTGCAGACACTAGTACAGATCATACAGACATGAGATACTCTGCAGACACTAGTACATATAATACAGACATGAGATGCTCTGCAGACAGGAGCTGCAGACTCTATTTACAGTTCATCACCTTCTATTTACAAAACATTCTGCAGAATCCTGAGCTCACAGCAAGAGAGAAGAGAACGTTACAGAATGTTGCACATAGTACTGACAAGTGTCCCCCATGTAATTCTGCACAGTATCACCAGTGTGTCTGAGGGGGATACTGTGCAGAATTACAGGGGTGCAGCAGGAGACCAGCACTGGGGGATCCCCTCCTGGAGAAGCCCCTGCTGAGGAGGTCACTGGGTGCTGGGTGTCACACACCTGGGTGCTGCTGTGAGTGTTATCTTCATTCTGGGCTGTGGGAGAAGCAGAGAGGAGCTTGTAGCAGGATCACATGTAAGTGCCTGAATCTAACATTGCGCTGAAACTGCGCCAAAATTGCGCCAAAACTGTGTTAAAGTAAAGTGATTAATAAGAGGCAGGAAATTACCTTATCACAGTTGGTGATAATTCTGGAAAAACAGTGCGCCAGAATTTAGGCGCAACTACTACACTTTGGCGCACAAAAGTGATAAATGTGGCCCAATATTCCTAGAAATAGCAAATACAAAGAGATTCTAGACGATTTTCTATACAAGTAGATAGTGAAATAGTTTGGTAAAGTTTACATTACCTATGATAGTTCCTATTGATAATGGATAGATAGAATGGGGGTCATTTATCTTACTCTGATGCGCCTTTTTTGGCTGTATTTTAGTGACTTTTTGCATGCATTTTGTGCTTTTGCGCCCTTTTCCAGCAGTTCGCCGGAGTTCTCTGTGTAGCAGTTTCCTGGTTTGCGCTTAATTTGTCTTTCTCCTGCTTTCAGATGTTTGCCCCTTATAGTACATTAATTTGACCCTATATGGGTGCAAATAATTGCACAATAACACCCCAGTCCTGACCATGTGTAGGAAAAGCAATGGTGTGATTTGTACAACAAATGGCGTCTTTTCTAAAATTTGCGCCTAGTAAGGCTAAAAAAAACCTGCACTACAAAGAGCCAAATGGCAAAGACAAATGAGGTGCAAAAACTAGACTCTAAACAGGCGCAAAAAGAGCTCAGAAAAGGGGGAATAAGATAAATGACCCCCATAGAGATTCTCTATGATTTAATATCCGAGCAGATAGTTAAATAGTTTGGTAAAGTTTATATTACCTATGATAGATCCTATTGATAATGGATAGATATAGATGGACGATTATAGAGAAGTATTAGATTGATTTATGATAGCTCATTGGAATAGAGATAGATATGAGATAGATAGATAGATATGAGATAGATAGATAGATAGATAGATAGATAGATAGATAGATAGATATAAGATAGATATGAGATAGATAGAGAGATAGATAGATATGAGATAGATATGAGATAGATAGATATGAGATAGATAGATATGAGATAGATAGATAGATAGATATGAGATAGATAGATAGATATGAGATAGATAGATAGATAGGAGATAGATATGAGATAGATAGATATGAGATAGATAGATAGATAGATAGATAGATATGAGATAGATAGATAGATAGATATAAGATAGATATGAGATAGATAGATAGATAGATAGATAGATATGAGATAGATAGATAGGAGATAGATAGATAGATAGATATGAGATAGATAGATATGAGATAGATATGAGATAGATAGATATGAGATAGATAGATAGATAGATATATGATAGATATGAGATAGATAGATAGATAGATAGATAGATAGATAGATAGATAGATAGATAGATAGATAGATATGAGATAGATATGAGATAGATATGAGATAGATAGATAGATATGAGATAGATAGATAGATAGATAGATAGATGGATATGAGATAGATATGAGATAGATAGATAGATAGATAGATAGATAGATATGAGATAGATAGATAGGAGATAGATAGATAGATAGATATGAGATAGATAGATATGAGATAGATATGAGATAGATAGATATGAGATAGATAGATAGATAGATATATGATAGATATGAGATAGATAGATAGATAGATAGATAGATAGATAGATATGAGATAGATATGAGATAGATATGAGATAGATAGATAGATATGAGATAGATAGATAGATAGATAGATAGATAGATGGATATGAGATAGATATGAGATAGATAGATAGATAGATAGATAGATAGATAGATATGAGATAGATAGATATGAGATAGATAGATAGATATGCGATAGATAGATAGATAGATAGATAGATAGATAGATAGATAGATATGAGATAGATAGATAGATATGAGATAGATAGATAGATAGATAGATAGATAGATAGATATGAGATAGATAGATAGATAGATATGAGATAGATAGATAGATAGATATGAGATAGATAGATAGATAGATAGATAGATAGATAGATATGAGATAGATAGATATGAGATAGATATGAGATAGATAGATATGAGATAGATAGATATGAGATAGATAGATATGAGATAGATAGATAGATAGATAGATATGAGATAGATAGATAGATAGATAGATAGATAGATGGATATGAGATAGATATGAGATAGATAGATATGAGATAGATAGATAGATAGATATGAGATAGATAG